>NC_041386.1:22075869-22119289 GCF_002162155.2 Triticum dicoccoides
AAGAGCAACCCTCTCACTCGGGGGCTTAGCTGCAGTCCAAGCACTCGCCTAAGTTATCAAAATCCTATCGAGTGAAGAGCAACCCTCTCACTCGGAGGCTTAGCTGCAGTCCACGCACTCGCCTAAGTTACAAAAATCCTACCGAGTGAAGAGCAACCCTCTCACTCGGAGGCTTAGCTGCAGTCCAAGCACTCGCCTAAGTCATAAAAATCCTACCGAGTGAAGAGCAAACCTCTCACTCGGGGGCTTAGCTGCAGCCCAGTGCTCGCCTAAGTTATAGAAATCCTACCGAGTGGTAAGCCGGGCTTCCACTCGGAGGCTTAGCCACAGCCCAGTGCTCGCCTAAGTGGACTAAAGAATAAGTCGATTGCAGCAAAGGCGCCTTGCTTTGAACCTGCAAAAGACATTTCGAGCCAAAGGCAATCGTATTCAAGCACCAAATTCAAGTTTGAATCGATATCTAAAGGAACCGAGAGTGCTCAAGCGTTAAGCCTGTTAAGGTTTATCGGTTACAATTCCACTCGGCATACCGAGGCAAATTTAAAGCGTCGAGCCAGAAGAAGTTTTTTACCCCTCCTGTGGAGGGCTGGAAGGAGCAACGAATTCATCAAGGTCAATTCCGTCGGTGATCTGAGTGGCAGCTGCAAGGAAAATTTCCATAAAGGACCTGAAGTCGTGTTTCTTGGTGTTGGCCACCCGAAGGGCCGCCAGCTTCTCTTCTCGCGCATCTTTACAGTGGACTCGGGCCAGACACAGAGCAACATCTGCACCACACCGAGCCGAGGACTTCTTCCATTCCTGCACTCGACCAGGGATCGAGTTCAAGCGGGCCATCAGCGACTCAAGGTCATTCTGAAGTGTCTCCTCAGGCCAGAGCGTCGAGTCGATGCGAGATGTGGCGGCCTTCAGCCTTGCGAGATAGTCCACGACAGCTGCAACACGAGACTCCAGTCGGAAAACATCCATGGCAACTTCGTCGTTCACCGGAGAATTGATGGGGTCGAGGTTTGGCTCCAACCGGCTAGTTTCTTCTTCGAAGTTTTGACAAAATTCTGCAAGGATGATCACTAAGTCAAGGGGATGGTCGAATGGAAAAACCACAATTGGAAATGTTTGCCGAACATAGAGGTTTACCTTCAAGCATAAGAAACAGCTTCTTGGCAAGACCACTCAGGAAGGCCTCCAGATCATTTTTCTTCCCAGTCAACTTACTGACTTGGTCGGTCAGGGCAGCTTTATCAGTTTTTAGTCGACTGACCTCCTTGTTGGCGATCCCAAGAGCAGCTTTCAGATTGGTATTGTCTTGTTCAAGCTTGGTGACTGAAGCTAACTTCTCGTCAGCAAGCTTGATCTTCTCAGCTAGTTCGAGGTCTTTCTTCTGTTGGGCCTCCCTTACCTTACTTGCAAGTTACAGCAAGATCAGATTTTGAAACAAGCAAGGGGAAAAACAGTCGTCAGGATCTCACCAAACATACCTTCAGTCTCCTCCTTTGCCTTCGTCAGCTTCTCCTGAACCAGCTTCAAGCTCAGCTCGAGTTGAGTGTGCTTGTTTTCCAGCTCAGAGTAGCGAGCCACAAGATCACAAGAGTTCTGCGAAGAACCAATCGACTAAATGTCAAATATAATTCACTTCCGAGTGAAAAAGGGAAAAACACACGTTTCTAAGACTACAGCCGAATACAAGCATTCGACCGTAGTCTCGGGGACTACACCCAGTGGGTGCACTCAGCGTGCCCCCACTAATTCTGTTGAAGACAAAGTCGACCAGTCGACCTCAAAAAAAAAGGAGATGTATTCTTTAAGACTGTAATCAACTACAAGCAGTCGACCACAGTCTCGGGGACTACACCCAGTGGGTGCACTCAGCGTGCCCCCACCGGTTTGTGAAATCCAGTCGACATAGTCGACTGACAGAAAGACTGACATCATAAAGCCTAAGGCCGACTGCCAGCAGTCGACCTTAGCCTTGGGGACTACACCCAGCGGGTGCACTCAGCGTGCCCCCGCTAACACGGAGTTTAATCGACACACCCAGTGGGTGACTACTATAAATTCCGGAAAGGAAAAGTTTTTGGTAGCATATCCAACAGAACAAACAGTGGTCGACTGACCTGAACATTGCTTTGAAGGGCAGAACTGGCGTCATAAGCTGCCTGGCTCGCATCCCGGATGGTCTTTAACTGCTCCATCATGATTCCCGCCTGGCGTATCGCTTCCTTCGCCGCGCCAGCTTGGTCCTCTGGGACGTGGTGCGTCGTGAAGAGGGAGGGCTGCTGAGCACTCGTCAATGGATCTGCGAAGGACACCGTGTGTCGAGTGGTGTTCTCTTCCTCCGCAATCAGAATCTCAGGCGCCGTCACATCCTGGGGCACCTTACTGGCGGATGCTTTCCTACTCCTCCTGCGCTTCAGCGGTTCTTCATCCTCATCATCATCAGGGAGATTGATAACAGTATTGGGTGGAGCTACGGAGAAGAATCAGGATCAGAGATCGCGAGTCAGTCGACTAAGAACGGCGTTAAGAATACAGTACCTGGTTTCGAAGTTGCTGCGTCCTCCATCTCATGTCATCAGCCCGGGCTGAGGTTTCAGAAGTAGCACCACTGCAACTCCAAAGGATCAGTCGACTAACTTCAGCGTCGACCAGAGACAAAGTTCACACAAAATAAGAAGACTTAAGCAGCACGATTACCCTGATATGGTGGGGATGGACACCTTCATCTTCGGCAGGAGCTTGATCGGCTTCGACGAGGCCGCCCTGGGCTGCTTCGGCGCCTTTTCAGTCGGCACCGGAGAGGTGGTCCGAGGGCGCTTGGTCGACTGAACAACGGTCGCAACCCCCTTGCCACGTTCAGTCGAAGGGTCGTGGACAAGCTTCGACCGCCTTTCTGAGCGCGGTGGTACGACCTCCTCCTCCTCTTCTTCCTCGTCCTCAACGTCATCTTCATCACCGTCATCATCATCATCGTCGTCATCATCCTCTGCAACATCCGAGTCCCATTCCTCCTCTTCCTGGCTCTCGCCCCCACTCGCCTCACCCTCCTCAGTCGGAGCTTGTGCCCCATTGGGCATCGAGTACAGCTCGGTGAGGGCCTGGTAGATATCAAGACAAGGATCAATCGACCAGTCGGCAGGATAAACAGAAACGAATGTGACAAGGATACAATGGAGAGCAGAGCAAGCATACCTTGTTTGGATCGCTGTTGTGGTCGAGTGGAGGAATCCTTCTGGCTCCACGCGGGTTATCCTTGTTTCCGGTAACGGCTGCCATCCATCTTTCCAGAGTGACATCGTCGACTGCTTCTGGATGGACTCGAGTCTCGTCTTCAGTCCCACAGTACAACCACATGCAGTGGCTCCGGAACTGAAGGGGCTGGATGCGACGCCTAAGGAAGACCTCCAGGAGGTCCATGCCCGTCACTCCCTCCCGAACCAACTGCACCACGCGCTCCATCAACATCTTCACGTCAGCTTTCTCCTCCGGAATCAACTTCAGAGAGGAGGGCTTGTTCACTCGGTCCATGGTAAACTGAGGGAGTCCACTCGACTGCCCCGGCGTCGACTGGTCCTGGCAGTAGAACCAGGTCGACTGCCAGCCTCTGACTGACTCGGGAAAGGTCATGGGCGGGAAGGTGCTCTTATTCCTCACCTGAATCCCCAGACCCCCACACATTTGGACGACTCGGGTTCTTTCATCGCCTGGGCTCGCCTTCTTCACGGTCTGAGAGCGACACGTGAATATATGCTTGAACAAACCCCAGTGCGGTCGACAGCCCAAGAAACCCTCACACATGGACACAAATGCGGCAAGATAGGCGATAGAATTTGGGGTAAAGTGGTGGAGCTGCGCTCCAAAGAAGTTCAAGAAGCCACGGAAGAAAATACTCGGCGGCAAAGAAAATCCACGATCAACATGGGTGGCCAAGAGCACACACTCACCCTCTTCTGGCTGGGGCTGCCACTCCTTCCCCGGAAGCCTCGCAGCTCCATGAGGGATCAAGCCCTCGTTGGCCATGTAGAGGAGGTCTTTTTCTGTGATGGTCGACTGGATCCAGTCTCCTTGGACCCAGCCCTTCGGCAGGTGGGATCTGGACGAAGACCCGCCGCGGCTGGTAGATCTCCCCTTCGCCTTCTCCGACGCCGATGCCTTCTTCACACGTTCCAGCGCCGTCGTCTTCTCCTTGGCCATGGTTGCCGGCGAGATGCGCGTGGGGAAGTTGTGCGGGGGCGAGAGCGAGCGCGCTGGACGGAGACGAAAGGAGCAGAGAGAGAGAGAGAATGCTGAGGCACAGTACAGAAATCCTCGCCGGGCGCATTTATAAGGTCCCTTCCGAGTGGATGACAGGTGGGCCTGGTCGATCTAATCATATCCAGGAACAGTTATGCAGACGGGATACGTGGCGAAGAAAGCGGCGCGGAGATTGAGGCGTCTATGTCCCGTCCCATCCGAACGCCGCGGTCCGCTCCGCTTCGCGCGCGTCCCCAAATTTCGCATCCCGCGGAATCCGCGAACAGCAGATCAGTCTGTCAGGCACGGGGTTTCCCGTGATCCGTCGCTTGGAGATCGTCGAAGCCCGAAAGATCACTCAACGCAAGAAGAGAATGGATCGAGTCGACTGAAGACAAGTTGCTCACTGTCGACGAAGAGATTCTTTGGTCCAGAACAACGCACGACCAGAGCGCAAAGGTTAATCGGAAACGACATCAACTCCTTCCTCACTCGAAGCCTCAATCCATTCGGGGGCTAATGATGGGGTTATGTACCTAGGGTAGGGTCATGGACCTGATCTAAGTACCTTACCCAAGGACACCCTTAGAAGAAGTCGCCTTCCAGTCGACCAACGAGGGACACACTCGACTGACTTGAAGGACTCGACCAGAATACTCACTCGACCACTAGAAGGTCAAGAGGCACTCTGCACTGCAACGGCCTGTAATTAAGTAGACTTTATGATAGTAAAGACACTATTATGTGGGGCGTTACCAGTAACGCCACAAACTTAACTCACCTTAAACCCTCTCCTACGTGGGCTGGCTGGGGTCCTGGCGCACTCTATATAAGCCACCCCCCTCCACAGGCAGAAGGGTTCGGCACCTTGTAACTCATATACTCATAATCCACTCGACCGCCTCCGGGCTCCGAGACGTAGGGCTATTACTTCTTCCGAGAAGGGCCTGAACTCGTACATCCCTTGTGTTTACAACCTCTCCATAGCTAGGACCTTGCCTCTCCATACCTACCCCCCACTCTACTGTCAGGCTTAGAACCATGACACCCAACCCTCTCAATAAGGATTGTACCCATATGATCTGAGTTGTAGCATTAGCAACCGCCTTATACTCGGCTTCAGTGCTACTCCCGAGACACTGTAGCTTGTCTTCGAGCATTCCAGGCGATCAAATTAGGATCGAGGAAGACTACATATCCCCCCGTGGATCCCCTGTCATCAGGACTCCCAGCCCAATCTGCGTCAGAGAGCACCGAGAGCTCAGCGGACGGTGCAGGATGAGGAAGCAAACCGTATGAGGCAGTAAGACAGGTGTAGCGTAGAATGCGCTTCACCACTGTCCAGTGAGAAGTCCAAGGCATGAAGGTAATGACACACAGGATTGATTGCATATGAGATGTCAGGCCGAGTGATAGTCAAGTACTGCAGACCACCAACAATACTGCAGTACTCAGTGGCATCATCAGAAGTGAGAGGATCCCCATCAAACGCAGACAAGTGATCAGTGGCAGAAATAGGAGTCATAACATGTTTGCACTTAAGCATACCTACTCGTCGCAACAAGTCCAGAGAGTACTTGTGTTGTGTGAGAGTCAACCCAGCAAAAGAGCGAGAAACTTCCAATCCAAGGAAGTAATGTAAAGCGCCCAAGTCCTTCACGGCAAAGTCATCACTCAAGGAAGACAGCAGATGGTCAGCAACAACATCGGAGGAGCTAATGAGAATAATGTCATCAACGTAGACCAGTAGGTACATCATCACCTCAGGCCGATGCAGGAGGAAGAGAGAAGTATCAGCCGTGGATGGAACAAAGCCAAGGGCCCGAAGAACGAAGGTAAGTCTGGCATGACATGCACGAGGAGCCTGCTTCAGCCCATAGAGTGTCTTGACCAGGCGGCACAGATGATGAGGATGATCAGGATCAAAAAATTTCGGGGGCTGACACATGTAAACCTCCTCACCCAGGACACCATGTAGAAAGGCATTCTAAACATCCAGTTGGCGAAGAAACCAACCTCGAGTAACAGCCAGAGACAACAGTGATAATCCACAAGTATAGGGGATCAAATGTGGCCTTTCTCGATAAGTAAGAGTGTCAAACCCAACGAGGAGCTAAAGGTAGGATTTATATTCTCTCAAGCTCTATCGACCACCGATACAACTCTACGCACACTTAATGTTCGCTTTACCTAGAACAAGAATAAAACTAGAAGTACTTTGTAGGTGTAGTAGGACAGGTTTGCAAGATAATAAAGAACATGAAAATAAAAGTTAGGTGATATTTTAATAAAAGTACACTTAAGTTAGTATAGCGAGTGTGGAAAAGTGGTCGTGCGATTTGCGGAGTTGTCCCTAAGCAATTGACTATGTTACTAGACCGATAGCAAGTTTTTATGTGGGAGAGGCCACTGCTAGCATGTCATCCCTTACTTGGAATTCTATGCACTTATGATTGAAACTATTAGCAAGCATCCACAGCTACTAACGTTCATTAAAGTAAAACCCAACCATACCATTAAGATATATTGGCCCCCCTTCAATCCCGTATGCATCAATTTCTATGTTAGGAAGAAGCTTTTGTCACTCTTGCCCTGCAATGCATAGTCCTATCAACATAGAACTAACCCTAATGTGTGATCCACATGCACGCTCATATGATGGGCACCAAAGGATGACAACATAACCATAAGCAAATTAAACCAACGATAGCAATTCACCAATTACCGATAGGATAACAAAAATCTACTCAAGCATCATAGAATGGCAACACATCATCGGATAATAATATGAAGCATAAAGCACCATGTTCAAGTAGAGGGTACAACAGGTTCCAGGAGAGTGGACCGTTGTAGATAGATGAGGGAAGGTGATGAAGATATTGGTGAAGATGAAGGAGGTGTTGGTGTAGATCATCATCACACGAGGATTGCCTCGACGGCGTTCCGACGCCACCGGGAGAGAGGGGAGAGCCCCCCTTCTTCTTCTTCCTTGACCACCCCCCTAGATGGGAGGAGGGTTTCACCTCTGGTCCATGGCCTCCATGGCAGCGGAGGGGCGGGAGCCCCTTCGAGATTGGATATATCTCTCTGTTTCTCTTCTGTTTCGCGACCCTGATTCTCGCCTTTCACCGTTTCTTAAATATTCGGAGATCCGTAACTCCGATTGGGCTGAAATTTTAACATGGTTTTTATCTAGATATTAGCTTCCTTGAGGCCAAAGGACAACCCCAACCGACCTTCGAGGTGTCCACAAGTGCAGGGGGCACGCCCTTCGATCTTGTGGTACCTGTGGGCCACCCCTTATGTTGATTCTTCTTCCCCAAAATCACATATATTCCAAAAAAATCTCCATAAATTTTTATCGTGTTTGTACTTTGTTTGATATGGATATTACGTGAAACAAAAAACATGCAAAAAAACAGGAACTGGCACTGGTTACACTGAATCAACATGTTAGTCCAAGAAAATCATATAAATCGTTGCCAAAAGTATGTAAAAGTTGTAGAATATTGGTATGAAACAATCACAAAATATAGATACGACAAAGACGTATCAGCATCCTGATGTCTGCTAGAACTACGTCGGTATTTCCCCAAAGAGGAAGGGATGATGCAGCACATCAACGGGAGGTATTTCCCTCAGTGATGAGACCAAGGTCATCGAACCAGTAGGAGAACCACGCAACACTGCGTGAACAGCACCTGCACACAAATAACAAATACTCGCAACCCCGCGTATTAAAGGGGTTGTCAATCCCTTTCGGGCAACGGTGCCAGAAATTGGCAAATGGACGTGAGAAAGTCGTAATAAATTGATAGATAGATCGCGCGGGAACGCGAGATAAAATAAATAAGAATAAATTGCAGCAATCTATTTTTTTATTTTTGGTTTAATAGATCTAAAAATAAAGGCAAATAAAAATAGATCGTAAAGGCAAATATAATAAGAAGAGACCCGGGGGCGTAGGTTTCACTAGTGGCTTCTCGAGGAAAATAGCAAACGGTGGGTAAACGTATTACTATTGGGCAATTGATAAAACTTCAAATAATCATGACGATATCCAGGCAATGATCATTATATAGGCATCACGTCCAAGATTAGTAGACTGACTCCTGCCTGCATCTACTACTATTACTCCACACACCGACCGCTATCCAGCATGCATCTAGTGTATTAAGTTCATGGAGAAATGAAGTAATGCAGTAAGAACGATGATATGATGTAGGCAAGATCTATTTATGTAGAAATATACCCCATATTGTTATCCTTAGTGGCAACGATACATACGTGTCGGTTCCCCTTCTGTCACTAGGACCAATCATCGTAAGATCGAACCCATCACAAAGCACCTCTTCCCATTGCAAGATAAATAGATCAAGTTGGCCAAACAAAACCCAAATATCGGAGAAGAAATACGAGGCTATAAGCAATCATGCATATAAGAGATCAAAGAAGACTCAAATAACTTTCATGGATAAAAAGAGATAGATCTGATCATAAACTCAAAGTTCATCGGATACCAACAAACACACAGCAAAGAGAATTACATCATATGGATCTCCAAGAGACCATTGTATTGAGAATCAAATGAGAGAGAGGAAGCCATCTAGCCACTAACTACGGACATGAAAGTCTACAAAGAACTTCTCAAGCATCATCGGAGAGGCACCAATGGACATGATGAACCCCTCCGTGATGGTGTCTGACGCGTCTCCAACGTATCTATAATTTATGAAGTATTCATGCTATTATATTATCATTCTTGGATGTTTTACAACCATTTTATAGTAACTTTATATCATTTTTTGGGACTAACCTATTGACCCAGTGCCCAGTGCCAATTGTTGTTTTTTGCTTGTTTTTTACATCGCATGAAATCAATATCAAACGGAGTCCAAACATCGCGAAACTTTTTGGAGATTTTTTATGGACCAGAACATCCAGGATGGGCTAGAGCAGCACCTGGGGGGTGCCCCGAGGGGGGCACAACCCACCAGGGCGCGCCTGGGCCCCAGGTGGGTTGTGCCCACCTTAGTGGCCTCTCACACCCACTCTTTAACCTATAAATTCCCAAAAATTCCAGAAACCCTCGGGGTTAACCTAGATCAGAAGTTCCGCCGCCGCAGACCTCTGTAGCCACCAAAAACCAATCTAAACCCTTTCTGACACATTGTCGGAGGGGGGAATCATCTCCGATGGCTATCTTCATCATCCCGGAGGCCACCACGATGAGGAGGGAGTAGTCCACCCTCGGGGCTGAGGGTTTGTACTAGTAGCTATGTGTTTAATCTCTATCTCTCGTGTTCTTGAGATGTCACGACCTTGATGTATCGTGGGCTTTGTTAATATAGTCGGATCATATGGTGTTTCCCCCTCTATCTTGTTGTGATGAATTGAGTTTTCCCTTTGAAATTTTGTTGTTATCGGATTGAATACTTTTATGGATTTGAGAGCACTTGATATATGTCTTCCAATTGAATACTCGTGGTGACAATGGGGAATGATACGTCTCCATCGTATCTACTTTTCCAAACACTTTTGACCTTGTTTTGGACTCTAACTTGCATGATTTGAATGGAACTAACCCGGACTGACGTTGTTTTCAGCAAAATTGCCATGGTGTTATTTTTGTGCAGAAATAAAAGTTCTCAGAATGACCCGAAACTTCACGGAGAATATTTTTGGAATTTATAAAAAATACTGGCGAAAGAATCAACACCAAGGGCCCACACCCTGTCCACGAGGGTGGGGGCGCGCCCCTGTCTCGTGGGCCCCTTGAGGCTCCACCGACCTCAACTCCAACTCTATATATTCACGTTTGGGGAGAAAAAAATCAGAGAGAAGGATTCATCATGCTTTACGATACGGAGCCGCCGCCAAGCCCTAATCTCTCTCGGGAGGGCTGATCTGGAGTCCATTCGGGGCTCGAAGAGGGGAATCCGTCGCCATTGTCATCATCAACCTTCCTCCATCACCAATTTCATGATGCTCACCGCCGTGCGTGAGTAATTCCATCGTAGGCTTGTTGGACGGTGATGTGTTGGATGAGATTTATCATGTAATCGAGTTAGTTTTGTTAGGGTTTGATCCCTAGTATCCATTATGTTCTGAGATTGATGTTGCTATGACTTTGCTATGCTTAATGCTTGTCACTAGGGCCCAAGTGCCATGATTTCAGATCTGAACCTATTATGTTTTCATGAATATATGTGAGTTCTTGATCCTATCTTGCAAGTCAATAGTCACCTACTATGTGTTATGATCCGGTAACCCCGAAGTGACAATAATCGGGACCACTCCCGGTGATGACTATAGTTTGAGGAGTTCATGTATTCACTAAGTGCTAATGCTTTGTTCTGATACTCTATTAAAAGGAGGCCTTAATATCCCTTAGTTTCCAATAGGACCCCGGTGCCACGGGAGGGTAGGACAAAATATGTCATGCAAGTTCTTTTCCATAAGCACGTACGACTATATTCGGAATACATGCCTACATTACATTGATGAACTGGAGCTAGTTCTGTGTCACCCTATGTTATAACTGTTGCATGAGGAATCACATCCGACATAATTATCCATCACTGATCCATTGCCTATGAGCTTTTCACATATTGATCTTTGCTTAGTTACTTTTCCGTTGCCACTATTACAATCACTACAAAACCAATACTGTTACTTTTGCCACCGTTACCGTTACTTCCATATTACTTTGCTACTCAATACTTTGCTATAGATATTAAGTCTTTCAGGTGCAGTTGAATTGACAACTCAACTGTTAATGCTTGAGAATATTCTTTGGCTCCCCTTGTGTCGAATCAATAAATTTGGGTTGAATATTATACCCTCGAAAACTGTTGCGATCCCCTATACTTGTGGGTTATCAAGACTATTTTCTGGTGCTGTTGCTAGGGAGCATAGCTCTAACTTCTACTTTGCATGATACTTATGATGAAACTACTTCTATGCTTGTAATACTTTGCCATTAGGTGAATTTCTGGATGAACAACTTGCTAGGGTTAGAGAGAATGAAATTACTAAAACTGACAATATTGATGAAAGTGATGATGAAGATTCTCCCCCTAGATATGAATTGCCTATTGTGCCTGAGGGTTATGTTATGGATGAAGAAACTGCTAGAGATTGTTTAGCTTGCAATGATAGATATGATCTTAATAAACTGTTAGCTAAGCTGAAAGAGAAATCTTTAAATGCTAGAATGAAATATGACCCTGCTTTTGCTACTTCACCTATTTGTATTTCTGATAAGGATTATGATTTCTCTGTTGATCCTGAGATAGTTACTTTGGTTGAATCTGATCCTTTTTATGGCTATGAATCTGAAACTGTTATGGCACATCTTACTAAATTGAATGATATAGCCACTGAAAGGAAATATGCCCTAGAGGCAATAATAAAGTTATTATTTATTTCCTTATTTCATGATAAATGTTTATTATTCATGCTAGAATTGTATTAACCGGAAACATAATGCATGTGTGAATACATAGACAAACAGAGTGTCACTAGCATGCCTCTACTTGACTAGCTCGTTGAATCAAAGATGGTTAAGTTTCCTAGCCATAGACATGAGTTGTCATTTGATTAACGGGGTCACATCATTAGAGAATGATGTGATTGATTTGACCCATTCCGTTAGCATAGCACTTGATCGTTTAGTTTGTTGCTATTGCTTTCTTCATGACTTATACATGTTCCTATGACTATGAGATTATGCAACTCCCGTTTACCGGAGGAACACTTTGTGTGCTACCAAACGTCACAACGTAACTGGGTGATTATAAAGGTGCTCTACAGGTGTCTCCAAAGGTACTTGTTGGGTTGGCGTATTTCGAGATTAGGATTTGTCACTCCGATTGTCTAAGAGGTGTCTCTGGGCCCTCTCGGTAATGCACATCACTTAAAGCCTTGCAAGCATTGCAACTAATGAGTTAGTTGCGGGAAGATGTATTACGGAACGAGTAAAGAGACTTGCCAGTAATGAGATTGAACTAGGTATTGAGATACCGACGGTCGAATCTCGGGCAAGTAACATACCGATGACAAAGGGAACACCGTATGTTGTTATGCGGTCTGACCGATAAAGATCTTCGTAGAAAATGTAGGAGCCAATATGAGCATCCAGGTTCCGCTATTGGTTATTTACCAGAGACATGTCTCGGTCATGTCTACATTGTTCTCGAACCCGTAGGGTCCGCACGCTTAACGTTACGATGACAGTTTCATTATGAGTTTATATATTTTGATGTACCGAAGGTTGTTCGGAGTCCCGGATATGATCATGGACATGACGAGGAGTCTCGAAATGGTCGAGACATGAAGATTGATATATTGGAAGCCTATGTTTGGACATCGGAAGTGTTCCGGGTGAAATCGGCATTTTACTGGAGTACCGGGAGGTTCCCGGAACCCCCCGATAACCTAATGGGCCTTTATGGGCCTAGTGGATGAAGTGGAGAGGAGGCCAAGGGGCAGCCGCGTGCCCCTTCCCCCCCAGTCCGAATTGGACAAGGAGGGGGGTCGGCGCCCCCCCTTTCCTTTTCCATCTCTCTCCTTCCCCCCCAAGTCCTAGTCCAACATGGAAAGGGGGGAGTCCTACTCCCAGGAGGAGTAGGACTCCTCCTAGCGCGCCCCTTGCCTGGCCGCACCTCCTCCCCCTTGCTCCTTTATATACAGGGGCAGGGGGCACCCCAGAGACAACAGTTGATCATTGATCTCTTAGCCGTGTGCGGTGCCCCCCTCCACCATAGTCCTCGATAATATTGTAGTGGTGCTTAGGTGAAGCCCTGCGACAGTAGAACATCAAGATCGTCACCACGCCGTCGTGCTGACAGAACTCTTCCCCGACATTCTGCTGGATCAGAGTCCGGGGATCATCATCGAGCTGAACGTGTGCTAGAACTCGGAGGTGCCGTAGTTTCGGTGCTTGATCGGTCGGGCCGTGAAGACGTACGACTACATCAACCGCGTTGTGCTAACGCTTTCGCTTTCGGTCTACGAGGGTACATGGACTACACTCTCCCCTCTCATTGCTATGCATCACCATGATCTTGCGTGTGCGTAGGATTTTTTTTGAAATTACTACGTTCCCCAACAGTGGCATCCGAGCCAGGTTTTATGCTTTGATGTAATATGCAAGAGTAGAACACAAGTGAGTTGTGGGCGATATAAGTCATACTGCTTACCAGCATGTCACACTTTGGTTCGGCGGTATTGTTGGATGAAGCGGCCCGAACCGACATTACGCGTACGCTTACGCGAGACTGGTTTTACCGCCGTGCTATGCACACAGGTGACTAGCGGGTGTCAGTTTCTCCAACTTTAGTTGAACCGAGCGTGGCTACGCCCGGTCCTTGCGAAGGTTAAAACAGCACCAACTTGACAAACTATCGTTGTGGTTTTGATGCGTAGGTAAGAACGGTTCTTGCTCAGCCCGTAGCAGCCACGTAAAACTTGCAACAACAAAGTACAGGACGTCTAACTTGTTTTTGCAGGGCATGTTGTGATGTGATATGGTCAAGACATGATGCTAAATTTTATTGTATGAGATGATCATGTTTTGTAACCGAGTTATCGGCAACTGGCAGGAGCCATATGGTTGTCGCTTTATTGTATGCAATGCAATTGCGCTGTAATGCTTTACTTTATCACTAAGCGGTAGCGATAGTCGTGGAAGCATAAGATTGGCGAGACAACAATGATGCTACGATGCTGATTAAGGTGTCGCGCCGGTGACGATGGTGATCATGACGGTGCTTCGGAGATGGAGATCATAAGCACAAGATGATGATGGCCATATCATATCACTTATATTGATTGCATGTGATGTTTATCTTTTATGCATCTTATATTGCTTTGATTGACGGTAGCATTATAAGATGATCTCTCACTAAATTTCAAGATAAAAGTGTTCTCCCTGAGTATGCACCATTGCCAAAGTTCGTCGTGCCCAGACACCACATGATGATCGGGTGTGATAAGCTCTACGTCCATCTACAATGGGTGCAAGCTAGTTTTTGCACACGCAAAATACTCAGGTTAAACTTGACGAGCCTAGCATATGCAGATATGGCCTTGGAACACTAAGACTGAAAGGTCGAGCGTGAATCATATAGTAGATATGATCAACATAAATGATGTTCACCATTGAAAGCTACTCCATTTCACGTGATGATCGGTTATGGTTTAGTTGATTTGGATCATGTGATCACTTAGAGGATTAGAGGGATGTCTATCTAAGTGGGAGTTCTTAAGTAATATGATTAATTGAACTTAAATTTATCATGAACTTAGTCCTGGTAGTATTAGCATATCTATGTTGTAGATCAATTGCTCGCGATGTTGCTCCCCGTTTTTTGATATGTTCCTAGAGAAAACTAAGTTGAAAGATGTTAGTAGCAATGATGTGGATTGGATCCATGATCTGAGGTTTATCCTCATTGCTGCACAGAAGAATTATGTCCTTGATGCACCGCTAGGTGATAGACCTATTGCAGGAGCAGATGCAGACGTCATGAACGTTTGGTTAGCTCAATATGATGACTACTTGATAGTTTAGTGCACCATACTTAACGGCTTAGAATCGGGACTTCAAAGACGTTTTGAACATCATGGACCATATGAGATGTTCTAGGAGTTGAAGTTAAATATTTCAAGCAAATACCCGAGTTGAGAGATATGAAGTCTCCAACAAGTTATATAGCTAAAAGATGGAGGAGAATAGCTCAAGCAGTGAGCATGTGTTCAGATTGTCTGGGTACTACAATCGCTTGAATCAAGTGGGAGTTAATCTTCCAGATAATATAGTGATTGACAGAATTCTCTAGTCACCATCACCAAGTTAGTAGAACTTCGTGATGAACTATAGTATGCAAGGGATGACGAAAATGATTCCCGAGCTTTTCATGATGATGAAATCGATGAAGGTAGAAATCAAGAAAGAGCATCAAGTGTTGATGATTAACAAGACCACTAGTTTCAAAAAAAAGGGCAAAGGGAAAGAAAGGGAACTTCAAGAAGAACGGCAAGCAAGTTGCTGCTCAAGTCTGGACCTAAGCCTGAGACTGAGTGCTTCTACTGCAAAGGGACTGGTCACTAGAAGCGGAACTGCCCCAAGTATTTGGAGGATAAGAAGGATGGCAAAGTGAACAAAGGTATATTTGATATACAGATTATTGATGTGTATTTTACTAGTGTTCGTAGCAACCCCTCGGTATTTGATACTGTTTCAGTTGCTAAGAGTAGTAACTCGAAGCGGGAGTTGCAGAATGAACAGAGACTAGTTAAGGGTGAAGTGATGATGTGCGTTGGAAGTGGTTCCAAGATTAATATGATCATCATTGCACACTCCCTATACTTTCGGGATTAGTGTTGAACCTAAATAAGTGTTATTTGGTGTTTGCGTTGAGCATGAATATGATTTGATCATGTTTATTGCAATACGGTTATTCATTTAAGTAAGAGAATAAATTGTTGTTCTGTTTACATGAATAAAACATTATATGGTTACACACCCAATGAAAATGGTTCATTGGATCTCGATCATAGTGATACACATATTCATAATATTGAAGCCAAAAGATGCAAAGTTAATAATGATAATGCAACTTATTTGTGGCATTGCCGTTTAGGTCATATTGGTGTAAAGCGCATGAACTAACTCCATACTGATGGACTTTTGGAATCACTTGATGCTTGCGAACCATGCCTCATGGGCAAGATGACTAAGACTCTGTTCTCCGGAACAATGGAGCGAGCAACTGACTTATTGGAAATAATACATAACTGATGTATGCGGTCCGATGAATGTTAAGGCTCACGGCAAGTATCGTTATTTTCTGACCTTCACAGATGATTTGAGCAGATATGGGTATATCTACTTAATGAAACACAAGTCTGAAACATTTGAAAAGTTCAAACAATTTCAGAGTGAAGTGGAGAATCATCGTAACAAAAATAAAGATTTCTACGATATGATCGCAGAAGTAAAATATTTGAGTTACGAGTTTGGCCTTCAGTTAAAACAATGTGAAATAGTTTCACTACTCATGCCACCTGGAACACCACACTGTAATGGTGTGTCCGAACGTTGTAACCGTACTTTATTAGATATGGTGCGATCTATGATGTCTCTTACCGATTTACCACTATCGTTTTGGGTTTATGCATTAGAGACAGCTACATTCACGTTAAATAGGGCACCATCTAAATCCGTTGAGACGACACCATGTGAACTATGGTTTGGCAAGAAACCTAAGTTGTCGTTTCTTAAAGTTTGAGGTTGCAATACTTATGTGAAAAAGTTTCAACCTGATAAGCTCAAACCCAAATTGGAGAAGTAAATCTTCATAGGATACCCAAAAGAAAATGTTGGGTACACCTTCTATCACAGATCCGAAGGCAAGATATTCATTGCTGAGAATGGATCCTTTCTAGAGAAGGAGTTTCTCTTGAAAGAAGTGAGTGGGAGGAAAGTGGAACTTGATAAGGTAATTTTACCTTCTCCCTTATTGGAGAGTAGTTCATCACAGAAATTGGTTCCTGTGACTACTACACCAATTAGTGAGGAAGCTAATGATGATGATCATGTAACTTCAGATTAAGTTACTACCGAACCTCGTAGGTAAACCAGAGTGAGATCCGCACTAGAGTGGTACGGTAATCATGTTCTGGAGGTCATGTTACTTGACCATGACAAACCTACGAACTATGAGGAAGCGATGATGAGCCCAGATTCCACGAAATGGCTTGAGGCCATGAAATCTGAGATGAGATCCATGTATAAGAACAAAGTATGGACTTTGATTGACTTGCCCAAAGATCGGCGAGCCATTGAGATTAAATGGATCTTCAAGAGGAAGACGAACGTTGATAGTAGTGTTACTATCTACAAAGCTAGAATTGTCGCAAAAGGTTTCGACAAGTTCAAGGTGTTGACTATGATGAGAGTTTCTCACTCGTATCTATGCTTAAGTCTATCCGAATCATGTTAGCAATTGCCACATTTTATGAAATATGGCAAACGGATAAACAAAACTGCATTCCTTAATGGATTTATTAAAGAAGAGTTGTATATGATGCAACCAGAAGGTTTTGTCAATCCTAAAGGTGCTAACAAAATATGCAAGCTCCATCGATCCATCTATGGACTGGTGCAAGCATCTCGGAGTTGGAATATACGCTTTGATAAGTTGATCAAAGCATATAGTTTTATACAGACTTGCGGGGAAGCCTGTATTTACAAGAAAGTGAGTGGGAGCACTACATCATTTCTAATAAGTATATGTGAACGACATATTGTTGATCGGAGATAATGTAGAATTATTCTGCAAAGCATAAAGGGGTGTTTGAAAGGAATTTTTCAAAGAAAGACCTCGGTGAAGCTGCTTACATATTAAGCATCAAGATCTATAGAGATAGATCAAGACGCTTGATAAGTTTTTCAATGAGTACATACCTTGACAAGATTTTGAAGTAGTTCAAAATGGAACAGTCAAAGAAAGAGTTCTTGCCTGTGTTACAAGGTATGAAACTGAGTAAGACTCAAAGCCCGACCACGGCAGAAGATAGAAAGAGAATGAAAGTCATTCCCTATGCCTTGGCCATAGGTTCTATAAAATATGCCATGCTGTGTACCACATCTATTGTATACCCTACACTGTTTTTGGCAAGGGAGTACAATAGTGATCTAGGAGTAGATCACTGGACAGTGGTCAAAATTATCCTTAATGGAATAAGGATATGTTTCTCGATTATGGAGGTGACAAAAAGGTTCGTCGTAAAGGGTTACGTCGATGCAAATTTTGACACTGATCCAGATGACTCTAAATCTCAATCTGGATACATATTGAAAGTGGGAGCAATTAGCTAGAGTAGCTCCGTGCAGAGCATTGTTGACATAGAAATTTGCAAAATACTTACGGATTTGAATGTGGCAGACCCGTTGACTAAACTTCTCTCACAAGCAAAACATGATCACACCTTAGTACTCTTTGGGCGTTAATCACATAGCGATGTGAACTAGATTATTGAATCTAGTAAACCCTTTGGGTGTTGGTCACATGACGATGTGAACTATGGGTGTTAATCACATGGTGATGTGAACTATTGATGTTAAATCACATGGCGATGTGAACTTGATTATTGACTCTAGTGCAAGTGGGGGACTGAAAGGAAATATGCCCTAGAGGTAATAATAAAGTTATTATTTATTTCCTTATTTCATGATAAATGTTTATTATTCATGCTAGAATTGTATTAACCGGAAACATAATACATGTGTGAATACATAGACAAACAGAGTGTCACTAGTATGCCTCTACTTGACTAGCTCGTTGAATCAAAGATGGTTAAGTTTCCTAGGCATAGACATGAGTTGTCATTTGATTAATGGGGTCACATCATTAAAGAATGATGTGATTGATTTGACCCATTCCGTTAGCATAGCACTTGATCGTTTAGTTTGTTGCTATTGCTTTCTTCATGACTTATACATGTTCCTGTGACTATGAGATTATGCAACTCCCGTTTACTGGAGGAACACTTTGTGTGCTACCAAATGTCACAATGTAACTGGGTGATTATAAAGGTGCTCTAAAGGTGTCTCCAAAGGTACTTGTTGGGTTGGCGTATTTTGAGATTAGGATTTGTCACTCCGATTGTCGGAGAGGTATCTCTGGGCCCTCTCGGTAATGCACATCACTTAAAGACTTGCAAGCATCGCAATTAATGAGTTAGTTGCAGGATGATGTATTATGGAACGAGTAAAGAGACTTGCCGGTAACGAGATTGAACTAGGTATTGAGATACCGACGATCGAATCTCGGGCAAGTAACATACCGATGACAAAAGGAACAACGTATGTTGTTATGCGGTCTGACTGATAAAGATCTTAGTAGAAAATGTAGGAGCCAATATGAGCATCCAGGTTCCGCTATTGGTTATTGACCATAGACATGTCTCAGTCATGTCTACATTGTTCTCGAACCCGTAGGGTCCGCACGCTTAACGTTACGACGATAGTTTCATTATGAGTTTATATATTTTGATGTACCGAAGGTTGTTTGGAGTCCCGGATATGATCACGGACATGACGAGGAGTCTCGGAATGGTCGAGACATGAAGATTGATATATTGGAAGCCTATGTTTGGACATCGGAAGTGTTCCGGGTGAAATCGGCATTTTACCGGAGTACCGGGAGGTTACCGGAACCCCCCGGTAACCTAATGGGCCTTAATGGGCCTAGTGGAGGAAGTGGAGAGGAGGCCAAGGGGTAGCCGCGCGCCCCTTCCCCCCCAGTCCGAATTGGACAAGGAGGGGGGGGGGTCAGCGCCCCCCTTTCCTTTTCCCTCTCTCTCCTCCCCCCCCCCCAAGTCCTAGTCCAACATGGAAAGGGGGGAGTCCTACTCCCACGAGGAGTAGGCCTCCTCCTGGCACGCCCCTTGCCTGGCCGCACCTCCTCCCCCTTGCTCCTTTATATACAGGGGTAGGGGGCACCCCAGAGACAACAGTTGATCATTGATCTCTTAGCCGTGTGCGGTGCCCCCCTCCACCATAGTCCTCGATAATATTGTAGTGGTGCTTAGGCGAAGCCCTGCGACAGTAGAACATCAAGATCGTCACCACGCCATCGTGCTGACGAAACTCTTCCCCGACATTCTGCTGGATCGGAGTCCGGGGATCGTCATCGAGCTGAACGTGTGCTAGAACTCGGAGGTGCTGTAGTTTCGATGCTTCATCGGTCGGGCCGTGAAGACGTACGACTACATCAACCGCGTTGTGCTAACGCTTCCGCTTTTGGTCTACGAGGGTACATGGACTACACTCTCCCCTCTCGTTGCTATGCATCACCATGATCTTGTGTATGCGTAGGAATTTTTTTGAAATTACTACGTTCCCCAACAGCCACCCTATTCATAATGAGGAAAAATTCATTACTATTATATCCTTAAGTTATTTCCATTTTCATTAAAGGGTGATGCTAAAATATGGTTTAATTCTCTTGATCCTGGTAGTGTGCATAGTCCCCAGGATATGATTTATTAGTTCTCTGCTAAATATTTTCCCGCTCATAAGAAACAAGCTGCCTTAAGGGAAATATATAATTTTGTGAAAATTGAAGAAGAGAGTCTCCCACAAGCTTGGGGGAGTCTTCTCCGATTACTTAATGCTTTGCCTCATCATCCTCTCAAGAAAAATGAAATACCTGATATTTTTATAATTGACTACCCGATGCTTCCAGATACCACCTGGATAGTTGTGCTAGTTGTGTTTTCAGGGAAAGAACTGTTGAGCAACCTGAATTGCTATTGAATAATATGTTGAGTAATGATAATGATTGGACACTTCCTGAACCAACTCCTAAGCCAACTCCGAAGAAAGGGGTATTCTATTTCTCAGTCCTGAAGATATGCAAGAGGCAAAGAAATCTATGAAAGAAAAGGGTATTGAAGCTGAAGATGTTAAGAATTTACCACCTATTGAAGAGATACATGGTCTTGATAACCCGACACAGGTTGTAAAGGTAAATTCTCTCTATAGATTTGATGAAGGTGATATTCCCCGTTATAAGTCTGCTAACCAATGCTTAGATGAGTTTGATAATTTTATTGTTAAACAAGAAAACTTCAATGCTTTTGTTGGTAGACAATTGAAACGTAATGCTTATATGAGTGAACAATTGAGTGATTATATGTCTAGAGTTAAAGGTGTACTTAAACTTATTAGTAAACATGCTTCTATGCTTACCACTCAAGTAGAACAAGTGCTTAAAGCTCAGAATTATTTGCTCAATGAATTAAATAATAAGAAAAGTGATAATGCTGTTAGAGTTATGACTAGAGGGGAAAAAATGACTCAAGAACCTTTGTATCATGAGGGCCACCCTAAGAGAATTGAGCAAGATTCTCAGAGAACTAATGTTGATGCACCTAGTTCTTCTAAGAAGAAGAAAAAGAAAAATGATAGGACTTTGCATGCTCCTAGTGAACCTGTTAGTGTCACACCTGAGAATCTCAATGATATTTCTATTTCTCATGCTGAAACACAATCTGCTAGTGAACATGAACCTAGTGATAATGTTAATGATGATGTTCATGTTGATGCTCAACCTAGCAATAACAATGATGTAGAGATTGAACCTGTTGTTGATCTTGATAACCCACAATCAAAGAATCAACGTTATGATAAGAGAGACTTCGTTGCTAGGAAGCACGGTAAAGAAAGAGAACCATGGGTTCAGAAACCCATGCCTTTTCCTCCTAAACCATCCAAGAAAAAGGATGATGAGGATTTTGAGCGCTTTGCTGAAATGATTAGACCTATCTTCCTGAGTATGTGTTTGACTGATATGCTTAAAATGAATCCTTATGCTAAGTATATGAAAGATATTGTCACAAATAAAAGAAAGATAGCAGAAGCTGAAATTTCCACCATGCTTGCTAATTATACTTTGAAGGGTGGAATACCTAATAAACTAGGAGATCGAGGATTACCAACTATACCATGCTCCATTAAGAGAAACTATGTTAAAACTGCTTTATGTGATCTTGGAGCCGGTGTTAGTGTTATGCCTCTCTCTTTATATCGTAGACTTGATTTGAATGAGTTGACACCTACTGAAATATCTTTGCAAATGGCTGATAAATCAACTACTATACCTGTCGGTATTTGTGAGGATGTGCCTGTTGTGGTTGCAAACGTTACTATTTTAACGGACTTTGTTATTCTTGATATTCTCGAGGACGATAGTATGTCTATTATTCTTGGTAGACCCTTCTTGAATACTGCAGGGGCTGTTATTGATTGCAACAAAGGCAATGTCACTTTTCATATGTTAATGCTAATGAGCATACGGTACACTTTCTGAGGAGACAACCTCAAGTCCACAGTATTAATTCTATTGGAAAAACTTCAACGATTACTATTGGAGGTTTTGAATTCCCTCTTCCTACTGTCAAGAAGAAATGTGATATTATTATTGTTGGGGACATGCATATCCCCGTTGAGGTAATCAAGTGTTATTCGAAAATTCTCCAGTTTCATGTTATTCGGAAAGAGTTTGTTAACAAGACTTGATCAACCTTGTTAGTGGATTTCTTTTGATGAGCATGAGATGGATGAAGTTAGAAAGCACAAATCTGTGTACCCTCTTTTTATTTTCTGTTATTTAGATTAAATAAAGCAAAAATAGTATTATTTTTTTGTCTGTTTTCTTAATTATCCTTGCAATAAAAAGTACCCCGAAAATAAAAGTTCTCCAAATGTCCTGAAAATTTTACATGATTTTTTGTAGAATATTTAAGAATTATTGGCACTGAGAACACACCTGGGGGCCACACCACCTGGCCACGAGGGTCCAGGGCGCGCCCACCCCCCTGGGGCGCGCCTCCCTGCCTCGTGGACCCCACGTGGACCCCTCCACTTATTCTTGCACCCACACACTTCGTCTTCCTACAAAAAATCATCCACCAGCTCAAACCCGAGTTCTAGCTCATCTTGCTGCCATTTTCGATCTCCTAGCTCAGAGCTCCATTCAGAAAACTGCTTTAGGGATTGTTCTTCGGTATGTGACTCCTCCAATGGTCCAATTAGTTTTTGTTCTAGTGCTTTATTTATTGCAAAATTTTGCTGCTTAGGTGACCCTGTTCTTGAGCTTGCAGGTCAAATTTATGTGGTCAAAAGTAGTTTTAATGCATGATATGGCCTGTAGGCACTTGTAGGAGTAGTTGTTATCAATCTTGTTAAGTTTGGTTCACTTTTATTTTGAGTCACTAAAAATTTCAGAAATTTTTTAGTGAAATAAAATGATGAAGAGATTGTTGAGGGGCTCTTCGAGCCAAAGCTCGAAGGATAAGCAAAGTGAAGAGAATAAGAAGCCCAAATATAATATCCCTCGCACTGCGGAGGTTCGGCCGTGCGAATGGCCTTGTGATGAGTTCTTGAAAGCAGCCGGGATTTATGATGACTTTTATTATTTGGCTGAGAATGCAGGCCTCATCGACTTCCTCCGCGACCAATGCGGACAATATCTCCTCCTCACTAATATTTTCGTGCAAATTTTTTACTTTCATGCTAAGAAATCATCACCTTCAGTGGAATTTCACTTATATGATGAGGTTAAGGAGATGTCACTATATGATTTTTGTCGGGTCTATAAGATACCCTTTGCGGGCAGCATAGAGGAATCACATCATAATGATGTGGAGGTGTTTATTGATATGATTGCTGTAGGGGAAACGAGGAAAGTTTCTAACACAAGAATTACTAGCATACATTTTCCTGTTCTACATTACTTTGCAATATTTGCTAGTAGATGCTTAATTGGTCGTGGGAATAGTGGAAATCTCAGTGCTCCTGATATTGTTATTTTACGCCATGCTTTGTTTCGTGATACAACTTTCAGTTTAGGCATTATTTTTGCTAAATGATTAAATCTGAACCGAAGAAAGGGTCCCATCTTCGGAGGCATCTTTGCTTCGTGCCTTGCCGCACACTTTAGGATACCTATTAGGCATTATGAGAAAAAGGAAAAGTTGATGCCCCCTATTTTTCTAGATTATAAGAGTATGGTAGCACATGATTTTATTGTTAAAGATAAGAAGAAGATGCTTAAGTATAAATTGATTTTTGATAAAAACTACTATGAGATTATTACCTTGCATGCGCCCTCTTTGTTTAACATATTTTCAGGCACATACCTCGTTTTGCCGGAGGCCATTCATGCATACTGGAGCCGGACACCAGCTCCAGAGCCTGAGCCGGAGCCACCCCTTGACCCTTATCGACAGTCTGTTTATCAGTGGGATCCGGAGGAGATCGCCAACCAGTGGCACCCAGAGGACACTCCTTCGTACACCGGAGAGGGCAGCTTTGAGCCATAGCCATAGACCAACTTAGGCCAAAAGCCTAAGCTTGGAGGAGTACGCATTTGTCACCGACATTACATTCATGTTCACACACTCATGTCAGGTGTCGGTGCTCATACTTTTTCATTGTACTATCCATGCTAGTTTATTTTCTTTTCCAACATTCTTCTTGTGTGTTTGAAAAACTTTAAGAAAAAAATAGTGTAGCTTTTAGCTAGTTTAATTTCCATGCTTGTAGTAGTAATAATTAAAAGAAAACCCAAAAAGATTTATGGTTCTTCTTTTGCTTGTTGGGAACTTTCCCATGTAAATAGTTTTATTTCCTTTCTTTTCTTTGGGGTCGAGAGGAGAAGACCATGATGAAAATGTTTAGTGGCTCTCATATGAATTATTGTTGATCTAACAAAGAGCCCATATTACCTTGGCTTCTCCCTTGTATTGAATGCTTGCAGATTCCAGCTTAGTCCAATGCACGTGCACTATTATTATTATCCACACCGTTCGGTCGTGCAAGTGAAAGGCAATAATGACGATATATGATGGACTAATTGAGATGAGAAAAGCTGGTATGAACTCGATCTATCTTGTTTTTGTAAATATGATTAGTTCATCATTCCTGATTCAGCCTATTATGAATGAAACTTGTTTGCAATGACAATTAGAGATTATAGTTGCTCATTGATACGTCTCCGTCGTATCTACTTTTCCGAACACTTTTGCCCTTGTTTTGGACTCTAACTTGCATGATTTGAATGGAACTAACCCAGACTGACACTGTTTTCAGCAGAATTACCATGGTGTTATTTATGTGTAGAAACAAAAGTTCTCGGAATGACCTGAAACTTCACGGAACGTCTTTTCAGAAATAATAAAAAATCCTTACAAAAGATGAAGACTAGGGGGCCCACACCCTAGCCACCAGGGTGGGGGCGCGTCTGCCCCCTAGGGCGCCCCCTACCTTGTGGGCCCCCTGGAGCTCCTCCGACCTCAACTCCAACTCTATATATTTGGTTTTGGAGAGAAAAAAAATAAGGGAGAAAGATTCATCGCGTTTTACGATACAGAGCCGCCGCCAAGCCCTAAAACCTCTCAGGAGGGCTGATCTGGAGTCCGTTCGGGGCTCCGAAGAGGGGAATCTGTCGCCATCATCATCATCAACCATCCTCCATCACCAATTCCATGATGCTCACCGCCGTGCGTGAGTAATTCCATCGTAGGCTTGCTGGACTGTGATGGGTTGGATGAGATTTATCATGTAATCGATTTAGTTTCGTTAGGGTTTGATCCCTAGTATCCACTATGTTCTGAGATTGATGTTGCTATGACTTTGCTATGCTTAATGCTTGTCACTAGGGCCCGAGTGCCATGATTCCAGATCTGAACCTATTATGTTTTCATCAATATATGAGAGTTCTTGATCCTATCTTGCAAGTCTATAGTCACCGTTAACCCCGAAGTGACAATAATCGGGATACTTACTGGTGATGACCGTAGTTTGAGGAGTTCATGTATTCACTATGTGTTAATGCTTTGGTCCGGTATTCTATTAAAAGGAGGCCTTAATATCCCTTAGTTTCCGCTAGGACCCCGCTACCACGGGAGGGTAGGACAAAAGATGTCATGCAAGTTCTTTTCCATAAGGACGTATGACTATATTCGGAATACATGCCTACATTACATTGATGAATTGGAGCTAGTTCTGTGTCACCCTAGGTTATGACTGTTACATGATGAACCGCATTCGGCATAATTCTCTATCACCCATCCATTGCCTACGAGCTTTCCATATATTGTTCTTCGCTTATTTACTTTTTCGTTGCTATTGCTATCATCACTACAAAATACCAAAAACATTACTTTTGCTATCATTACCTTTTGTTACCTGATACGTCTCCAACATATCTATAATTTTTGATTGCTCCATGCTATATTATCTACTGTTTTGGACTATGTTGGGCTTTATTTTCCACTTTTATATTATTTTTGGGACTAACCTATTAACCGGAGGCCCAACCCGGAATTGCTGTTTTTTTTGCCTATTTCAGTATTTCGGAGAAAGAGAATATCAAACGGAGTCCAAACGGAATAAAACCTTCGGGAATGTGATTTTCTCACCGAACGTGATCCAGGAGACTTGGACCCTACTCCAAGGAGTCAAAGAGGCGGTCACGAGGGTGGGGGGCGCGCCCCCTGCCTCGTGGGCCCCTCGGTGCTCCACCGACGTACTCCTTCCTCCTATATATACCTACGTACCCCCAAACGATCAGAACATGAGCCAAAATCCTAATTCCACCGCTGCAACTTTCTGTATCCACGAGATCCCATCTTGGGGCCTGTTCCGGAGCTCCGCCGGAGAGGGCCGTCATCACGGAGGGCTTCTACATCACCATAGCCTCTCCGATGAAGTGTGAGTAGTTTACCTCAGACCTTCAGGTCCATAGTTAGTATCTAGATGGCTTCTTCTCTCTTTTTGGATCTCAATACAAAGTTCTCCCCCTCTCTCGTGGAGATCTATTCGATGTAATCTTCTTCTTTTTGCGGTGTGTTTGTTGAGACCGATGAATTGTGGGTTTATGATCAAGTCTATCTATGAATAATATTTGAATCTTCTCTGAATTCTTTTATGTATGATTGGTTATCTTTGCAAGTCTCTTCGAATTATCTGTTTGGCTTGGCCAACTAGATTGGTAGTTCTTGCCATGGGAGAAGTGCTTAGCTTTGGGTTTGATCTTGCGGTGTCCTTTCCCAGTGACAGAAGGGGCAGCAAGGCACGTATTGTATCGTTGCCATCGAGGATAACAAGATGGGGTTTATTTCATATTGCATGAATTTATCTCTCTACATCATGTCATCTTGCTTAAAGCATTACTCTGTTTTAAACTTAATACTCTAGATGCATGCTGGATAGCGGTCGATGAGTAGAGTAATAGTAGTAGATGCAGAATCGTTTCGGTCTACTTGTCACGGACGTGATGCCTATATACATGATCATGCCTAGATATTCTCATAACTATGCTCAATTCTGTCAATTGCTCAACAGTAATTTGTTCACCCACCGTAGAATACTTATGCTCTTGAGAGAAGCCTCTAGTGAAACCTATGGCCCCCGGGTCTATTCTCATCATATCAATCTCCATCACTTTAATCTTGCTTTGCTTTTTTACTTTGCCTTTTACTTTTCACTTTGCATCTCTATACCAAAAATACCAAAAATATTATATCTATCAGATCTCACTCTCGTAAGTGACCGTGAAGGGATTGACAACCCCTATTCGCGTTGGTTGTGAGTAGCTATCGTTTTGTGCAGGTACGAGGGACTTGAGCGTGGCCTCCTACTGGATTGATACCTTGGCTCTCAAAAACTGAGGGAAATACTTACGCTACTCTGCTGCATCATCCCTTCCTCTTTGGGGAAATCCAACGCAAGATCAAGAGATAGCAAGAAGAATTTCTGGCGCCGTTGCTAGGGAGTCTACACAAAAAGTCAACATACCAAGTACCCATCACAATCCCTATCTCCCGCATTACATTATTTGCCATTTGCCTCTCGTTTTCCTCTCCCTCACTCCACCCTTGCCGTTTTATTCGCCCTCTCTCTCTATCCTCCCTCTCTTTCTCGATTTGCCTCTTTTTGCCCGCTTGCTTCTTGTTTGCTTGTATGGTTAGAATAGTTGTTTATTTATTACTAAACAGAGAACCTAAGATCTATGGATCCTCATCCACTTGCTAATATTTTTAAGAGGTCCATTTATGATAAACCAATTGCTAGTGAGTTTTGTGCACTAGATTATCTTTATGAAGTTTTGCTTGAAATTCATGAATCTGAAAAGTGTGATGAATTACCTCATGAAGCAATTCACGATAGATATTTGAATAGAAAGCATGATTGCAATGATTCTATTATAAATTCTATTAATGTCAATTGTGCTAATAATATGCAAAACCCTAAGCTTGGGGATTCTAGTTTTGCTATGTCCTCTACTTGTTGCAATGATCATGATTGGGGTGATTCTTCTTTTGATCTTGATTTTTTTAAACCCCATGATGAATATGAGATTTATTATAATGTTTGCAATAATATTGAAAGTGGGTTTGGAAGAATGTCAACTTTAGATCCCACATATTTGGAGAGTGTTCAATCTTATGAAGTTTTTGATAAAAGTGGGTTTGGAAAGGTCATGACTTTAGTTAATGTTAATCCCACTATTTTGGAAGAGTGTCAACTTTGCATGCATGTGAATCGTGTTGAAAATATTTTATGTGATAGCTATTTTGTTGAATTTTCTTATGATCCTACATGTAATTATTATGAGAGAGGAAAATATGGTGGTAGAAATTTTCATGTTACTAAATGACCTCTCGTTATGTTGAGATTGCTATTGTTTCTTTCCGCTACCTTGCATATGCTAGTTTTTGCTTACCTTGATAATTTGTTTGCCTATAAGATGCCTATGCATAGGAAGTATGTTAGACTTAGATGTGTTTGTCACGTGTTTTATGATGCTCTCTTTGTGCTTCAATTCTTGTCTTTCATGTGAGCATCATTGAAATATTATGCCGAGCTATAAGGCTTTAAAGAAAAACGCTTGTTAGGAGTCAACCCAATATTTATCCTTGCTGTTATTTAATAATTTATTTATTTAGCCTCTGTTTTTGTTGTGTTTTTTGTGTTTAATTAGTGTTTTTTCCAAGTAGAACCGTTGGGAAGACTTGGGGAAAGTCTTGTTGAACTTGCTGTAAAAACAGAAACTTTAGCGCTCACGAGAACTGCTGTCATTTTTATTTGGAGAGTGATATTTAGTTAATTCTTTTTGAAGATTATTAATAGATAAATTCCTCACGTCTATCAATTTATTTTATAATTTTTGGGGTTCCAGATCTTGCGCTAGCTACAGATTACTACAGACTGTTCTGTTTTTGACAGATTCTATTTTTTCGTGTGTTGTTTGCTTATTTTGAGGAATCTATGGCTAGTAAAATAGTTTATAATCCATAGAGAAGTTGGAATACAGTAGGTTTAACACCAATATAAATAAAGAATGAGTTCATTACAGTACCTTGAAGTGGTCTTTTGTTTTCTTTCTCTAACGGAGCTCACGAGATTTCTATTGAGTTTTGTGTTGTGAAGTTTTCAAGTTTTGGGTGAATTCTTTTGATGGATTATGGAACAAGGAGTGGCAAGAGCCTAAGCTTGGGGATGCCCATGGCACCCCCAAGATAATCCAAGGACACCAAAAAGTCAAAGCTTGAGGATGCCCCGGAAGGCATCCCCTCTTTCGTCCACTTCCATCGGTAATTTACTTGGAGCTATATTTTTATTCACCAACATGATATGTGTTTTGCTTTGAGCATCTTGTATTATTTTTGTCTTTGTGTTTTAGTATGCCACAATCATCCTTGCTGTACACACCTTTTGAGAGAGCCATACTTGAATTAAAATTTGATAGAATACTCTATGTGCTTCACTTATATCTTTTGAGCTATGTAGTTATGCTCTATGTGCTTCCTTATATATTTTGAGCTATGTAGTTATGCTTTGTGTGCTTCACTTATATCTTTTTGAGCTAAGTAATTTTGCTCTATGTGCTTCACTTAAATCTTTTAGAGCACGGTGGTGGATTTGTTTTAAAGAAACTATTGATCTCTCATGCTTCACTTAAATTATTTTGAGAGTCTCTTAATAGCATGGTAATGTGCTTAATAATAATATGATTGGTATTCAAGATTTGTGAAACTTTCTTTTGAGTGTGTTGAATACTAAGAAAAGATTGAAGCATGATAATTGTTTTGAGATATGGAGGTGATAATATTAGAGTCATGCTAGTTGAGTAGTTGTGAATTTAAAGAATACTTGTGTTTAAGTTTGTGATTCCCGTAGCATGCACGTATGGTGAACCGTTATGTGATGAAGTCGGAGCATGATTTATTTATTGATTGTCTTCCTTATGAGTGGCGGTCAGGGATGAGCGATGGTATTTTCCTACCAATCTATCCCCCTAGGAGCATGCGCGTAATACTTTGCTTTGATAACTTCTAGATTTTTGCAATAAGTATATGAGTTCTTTATGACTAATGTTGAGTCCATGGATTATACGCACTCTCACCCTTCCACCTTTGCTAGCCTCTCTAATACCGCACACCTTTTGCCGGTATCATACACCCACCATATACCTTCCTCAAAACAGCCACCATACCTACCTATTATGGCATTTCCATAGCCATTCCGAGATATATTGCCATGCAACTTTCCACCGTTCCGTTTATCATGACACATTCATCATTGTCATATTGCATATCCCGGTACACCGCCGGAGGCATTCATATAGAGTCATATTTTGTTCTAAGTATCGAGTTGTAATTTTTGAGTTGTAAGAAAAATAAAAGTGTGATGATCATCATTTTTAGAGCATTGTCCCAAGTGAGGAAAGAATGATGGAGACTATGATTCCCCCATAAGTCGGGATGAGACTCCGGACGAAAAATAAATAAAAGAGGCCAAAGAAGCCCAAATAAAAAGAGAAAGAAAAGAGGCCATGATAAAAAAGAAAGAGAAAAGGCCCAAAGAAAATAAATAAATAAATAAAAATTAGAGAAAAAGAGAGAAGGTACAATGTTACTATCCTTTTACCACACTTGTGCTTCAAAGTAGCACCATGATCTTCATAGTACAGAGTCTCTCATGTTATCACTTTCATATACTAGTGGGAATCTTTCATTATAGAACTTGGCTTGTATATTCCAATGATGGGCTTCCTCAAATTGCCCTAGGTCTTCATGAGCAAGCAAGTTGGATGCACACCCACTTAGTTTCTTTTGATGAGCTTTCATATACCTATAGCTCTAGTGCATTCGTTGCATGGCAATCCCTACTCACTCACATTGATATCTATTGATGGGCATCCCCATAGCCCGTTGATACGCCTAGTTGATGTGAGACTATCTTCTCCTTTTTGTCTTCTCCACAACCACCATTCTATTCCACCTATAGTGCTATATCCATGGCTCACGCTCATGTATTGCATGAAGATTGAAAAAGTTTTGAAAAAGTTAGAGTATGAAACAATTGCTTGGCTTGTCATCAGGGTTGTGCATGATTTAAATACTTTGTGTGGTGAAGATAGAGCATAGCCAGACTATATGATTTTGTAGGGACAACTTTCTTTGGCCATGTTATTTTGAGAAGACATAATTGCTTTGTTAGTATGCTTGAAGTATTATTATTTTTATGTCAATATAAACTTTTGTCTTGAATCTTTCGAATCTGAATATTCATATCACAATTAAGAAGATTTGCATTGAAATTATGCCAAGTAGCACTCCGCATCAAAAATTCTCTTTTTATCATTTACCTACTCGAGGACGAGCAGGAATTAAGCTTGGGGATGCCTGATACGTCTCCAACGTATCTATAATTTTTGATTGCTCCATGCTATATTATCTACTGTTTTGGACTATATTGGGCTTTATTTTCCACTTTTATATTATTTTTGGGACTAACCTATTAACCGGAGGCCCAGCCCTGAATTGCTATTTTTTTTTGCCTATTTCAGTATTTCGGAGAAACAGAATATCAAACGGAATCCAAACGGAATAAAACCTTCGGGAACGTGATTTTCTCACCGAACATGATCCAGGAGACTTGGACCCTACTCCAAGGAGTCAAAGAGGCGGTCACGAGGGTGGGGGGTGCCCCCACCCCCCGAGGGTGCGCCCCCTGCCTCGTGGGCCCCTCGGTGCTCCACCGACGTACTCCTTCCTCCTATATATACCTACGTACCCCCAAACGATCAGAACAAGAGCCAAAAACCTAATTCCACCACCGCAACTTTCTGTATCCACGAGATCCCATCTTGGGGCCTATTCCGGAGCTCCGCCGGAGAGGGCCGTCATCACGGAGGGCTTCTACATCACCATAGCCTCTCCGATGAAGTGTGAGTAGTTTACCTCAGACCTTTGGGTCCATAGTTAGTAGCTAGATGGCTTCTTCTCTCTTTTTGGATCTCAATACAAAGTTCCCCCTCTCTTGTGGAGATAGAATCGATGTAATCTTCTTCTTTTTGCGGTGTGTTTGTTGAGACCGATGAATTGTGGGTTTATGATCAAGTCTATCTATGAATAATATTTGAATCTTCTCTGAGTTCTTTTATGTATGATTGGTTATCTTTGCAAGTCTCTTTGAATTATCCGTTTGGTTTGGCCAACTAGATTGGTAGTTCTTGCCATGGGAGAAGTGCTTAGCTTTGGGTTCGATCTTGCGGTGTCCTTTCCCAGTGACAGAAGGGGCAGCAAGGCACGTATTGTATCGTTGCCATCGAGGATAACAAGATGGGGTTTATTTCATATTGCATGAATTTATCTCTCTACATCATGTCATCTTGCTTAAAGCGTTACTCTGTTTTTAACTTAATACTCTAGATGCATGCTGGATAGCGATCGATAGTGGAGTAATAGTAGTAGATGCAGAATCGTTTTGGTCTACTTGTCACGAACGTGATGCCTATATACATGATCATGCCTAGATATTCTCATAACTATGCTCAATTCTGTCAATTGCTCAACAATAATTTGTTCACTCACCGTAGAATACTTATGCTCTTGAGAGAAGCCACTAGTGAAACCTATGCCCCCCAGGTCTATTCTCATCATATCAATCTCCATCACTTTAATCTTGCTTTGCTTTTTTACTTTGCCTTTTACTTTTCACTTTGCATCTCTATACCAAAAATACCAAAAATATTATATCTATCAGATCTCACTCTCGTAAGTGACCGTGAAGGGATTGACAACCCCTAATCGCGTTGGTTGCGAGTAGCTATCGTTTTGTGTAGGTACGAGGGACTTGAGCGTGGCCTCCTACTGGATTGATACCTTGGTTCTCAAAAACTAAGGGAAATACTTACGCTACTCTGTTGCATCATCCCTTCCTCTTCGGGGAAATCCAACGCAAGCTCAAGAGGTAGCATTACCGTTACCACTACTATCATATTACTTTACTACCAAATACTTTGCTGCAAATATTAAGTTTCCAGGTGTGGTTGAATTGACAACTCAGCTGCTAATACTTGAGGATATTCTTTGGCTCCCCTTGTGTTGAATCAATAAATTTGGGTTGAATACTCTACCCTCGAAAACTGTTGTGATCCCCTATACTTGTGGGTTATCAAGACTATTTTCTGGCGCCATTGCCGGGGAGCATAGCTCTATTCTTTAAGTCACTTGGGATTTATATCTACTTATCATTATGAAGAACTCGAGAGATCCAAAAACCAAGATTTATCCCTCAACTACGAGGGGAGGTAAGGAACTGCCATCTAGCTCTGCACTTGATTCACCTTCTGTTTTGAGTAAGCTTGCGACACCTAAACCTGCTTCTGCTATTCGTTCTGATATGTCGCATGTTATTGATGATGCCACTTCTTCTATGTATGATACGTATGATGAAACTACTTCTATGCTTGATACTACTGTGCCACTTGGTGAATTTCTTGATGAACAACTTGCTAGGGTTAGAGAGAATGAAAATATTGAATCTGATAATATTGATGAAAGTGATGATGAAGACTCTCCCTCTAATGAATATGAATCACCAGTTATTCCTGAGGGTTATGTTTTTGAAAAAGAAGCTGCTTTCGCTATTTTAGCTTGCAAAGATAGATACAAACTCAAGATGTTATTAGCTAAATGGAAGCAGCAATCTCTTAATGCTAGAATGAAACTTGTCCCTGCTTTTGCTACTTCACCTATCTGTGTTACTAATAAGGATTATGAATTCTCTGTTGATCCTGATATAATTACTTTGGTTGAATCTGATCCTTTTCATGGCTATGAATCTGAAACTGTTGTGGCACATCTTACTCAATTAAATGATATAGCCACCATGTTCACTAATGATGAGAGAACTCGTTACTTTTATATCCTTAAAATATTTCCGTTCTCATTAAAGGGTGATGCTAAGATATGGTTTAATTCTCTAGATCCTGGTTGTGTGCGTAGTCCCCAGGATATGATTTATTACTTCTCTACTAAATATTTCCCTGCTCATAAGAAACAAGCTGCTTTGAGGGATATATATAATTTTGTGCAAATTGAAGAAGAGAGTCTCCCACAAGCTTGGGGGAGGCTTCTCCAGTTACTTAATGCTTTGCCTGATCATCCTCTTAAGAAAAATGAAATACTTGATATCTTTTATAATGGACTAACCGATGCTTCCAGAGATTACCTGGATAGTTGTGCTGGTTCTATTTTCAAGGAAAGAACATCGGATGAAGCTGAAATTCTATTGAATAATATGTTGACAAATGAAAATAATTGGACACTTCCTGAGCCTATTCCTAAACCAACTTCTAAGAAGAGATGTGTTCTATTTCTCAGTCCTGAAGATATGCAAGAGGCAAAGAAATCTATGAAAGAAAAGGTATTAAAGCTGAAGATGTTAAGAATTTACCTCCTATTGAAGTAATAAATGGTCTTAATTTACCACCTATTGAAGAAACATATGATCTTAATCCATTACCTGTTGAAGAAATACATGGTCTTGATAACCTGACACAGGTGGTAAAGGTAAATTCTCTCTATAGATATGATAAAGCTGAAATCCCATTTACTAAGATTGCTAGCCCATGCTTAGATGAGTTTGATAAATTTATGGTTAAGCAAGAAGACTTCAATGCTTATTTTGGTAGACAATTGAAATACAATTCAAATATGGTTGAACACTTGGGGTGAGTATATGGCTAATGTCAAAGGTGAACTTAAACTTATTAGTAAACATGCTTCTATGGTTACCACTCAAGTAGAACAAGTACTTAAGGCTCAAAATGATTTGCTCAGTGAATTGGATAGTAAGAAAAATGATAATGCTATTAGAGTTATGACTAGAGGTGGTAGAATGACTCAGGAACCTTTGTATCCTGAAGGCCATCCTAAGAGAATTGAGCAAGATCCTCAGAGAAATAATATAGATGCACCTAGTCCTTCTAAAAGGAAGAAAAAGAAAAATAATAGGACTTTGCATGCTTCTAGTGAACCTATTGCTGAAACACCTGAGAATCCAAATGATATTTCTATTTCTGATGCTGAAACACAATCTAGTAATGATCCTGAAACTAGTGATAATGCTAATAATAATGTTCATGATGATGCTCAACCTAGTAATGATAATGATATAGAAATTGAACCTGCTGTTGATCTTGATAACCCACAATCAAAGAATCAATGTTATGATAAGAAAGACTTTGTTGCTAGGAAACATGGTAAAGAAAGAGAACCATGGGTTCAGAAACCCATGCCTTTTCCTCCCAAACCATCGAAGAAAAATGATGATGAGGATTTTGAGCGCTTTGCTGAAATGATTAGACCTATCTTTTTGCATATGCGATTAACTGATATGCTTAAAATGAATCCTTATGCTAAGTATATGAAAGAAATTGTTACAAATAAGAGAAAGATACCGGAAGCTAAAATTTCCACCATGCTTGCTAATTATACTTTTAAGGGTGGAATACCAAAGAAACTTGGAGATCCAGGAGTACCCACTAGACCATGCTCCATTAAAAGAAACTATGTTAAAACTGCTTTATGTGATCTTGGAGCTGGTGTTAGTGTTATGCCTCTCTCTTTATATCGTATACTTGATTTGAATAAGTTGACACCTACTGAAATATCTTTGCAAATGGCTGATAAATCAACTGCTATACATGTCGGTATTTGTGAGGACGTGCTTGTTGTAGTTGCAAACGTTACTATTTTAACGGACTTTGTTATTCTTGATATTCTCGAGGATGATAGTATGTCTATTATTCTTGGAAGACCCTTTTTGAATACTGCAGGGGCTGTTATTGATTGCACTAAAGGCAATGTCACTTTTCATGTTAATGGTAATGAGCATATGGTACACTTTCCGAGGAAACAACCTCAAGTTCATAGTATCAACTCTATTGGAAAAATTCCATCGATTATATTTGGAGGTTTTGAATTTCCTCTTCCTACTGTCAAGAAGAAATATGATATTCTTATTATTGGGGATGTGCATATCCCCGTTGAGGTAACATAGTGTTATTCGAAATTTCTCCAGTTCCATGTTATTCGGAATGAGTTCGTTAACAAGACTTGATCAACCTTGTTAGTGGATTCCTTTTGATGATCATGAGATGGATGAATTTAGAAAACACAACTCTGTGTACCCTCTTTCTACTTTCTGTTATTTATATTAAATAAAATAAAAATAAGTATTTTCCATCTGTTATCTGAATTATCCGCGCAATATACAAATACCTCAAAAATAAAAGTTCTCCAAATGCCCTGAAATTTAAATATGATTTTTTCTGGAATATTTGAGAATATTTGGCACCAAGAACACAGCACGGGATGCATCCACCTGTCCACGAGGGTGGAGGGCGCGCCCTACCCCCTGGGCACGCCCCCTGCCTCGTGGGCCCATGGTGGCCCTCCTCCACTTATTCCTGCACCCACACACTCCTTCTTCCTCCCAGAAACACGAAAATCCAGCTCAAACCCGAGTTCAAGCTCATTTTGCTGCCATTTTCGATCTCCTTGCTCAAAGCACCTCTCACAAAACTGCTTGGGGAGATTGTTCCTTGGTATGTGACTCCTCCATTGGTCCAATTATTTTTTGTTCTAGTGCTTTATCCATTGCAAATTTGTGCTGCTTAGGTGACCCTGTTCTTGAGCTTGCATGTCAAATTTATATGGCCAAAAGTAGTTTTGATGCATGATATAGGCTCTAGGCACTTGTAGGAGTAGTTGCTATCAATTTTGTTGAGTTTGGTTTACTTTATTTTGAAGTTACTAAAAATTTCAGAAATTTTTCAAAGGAAGAAATATGCTTAGGAAAATGTACCAAGGTGGTTCTTCAAGGAAGCAAGGACCCAGGCTTGCAATGCGTGGTGCTGATGAAGAGCCACCAAGAGACGCTCCAGTGCATCCTTGTGAATGGCCTTCGGAAAACTTTATGGATCGGGCGGGAGTTAAGGAAGAATTTAACGCATATTTGCGTAACACTGATCTTGTGAGCTTCGAGGAAGAGAAGTGCAGCCAGTATCACTATCTCACTAGTTCCTTTGTGAGAAGGTTTGAATTTTCATCTTCACGCAATTCTCCAACTGTCCTGTTTGATCCTTATGAAAATTCTTACACTATGGAGTTAGAGGATTTTACCACTGCTTGCAAACTTCCACAATGGGGTAGTGTCAGGGAACCTCGCAAATCTGAATTTAGAGATTTTCTTGCTAGTATAACTGTGGGGGAATCTAGAGATATAACACAAGCTACCATAGGGAGCATTCACTTTCCTGCTATACATTATTTTTCTCTCTTCATAGGTAGATGCATTAATGGTAAAGATGAGACATGTCAATGTGTGTCCCTGACCTCAGTATTCTTAGAAGTGCTGTGTTAGGAGATAAATCTTATAATTTGGGAGCCATTGTTGCACGTAGGTTGCATCTTAATAGATTTAATGGAGATTTCTTTGGTGGAATTTATGCAACCCGCATAGCTAATTTTCTTGGTATAGCCATACGTGAAGATGATATTGAGTTGCCCCCTGCTTATTCGGATTATGATGCTATGGTTCACTACCAGTTTGTCGAGAGGAATGAATCACCTCTCCAGTATCGCTTAATCTTTGACAGACGCCGTGTTGTCCATATTACTCTCCCTGCTCCTGCCTTCTTTGATTATCAGGAAAAAGGAAGATATGTTATCACCAAAGAGGAGGCAGATGAGTACGAGAGGAGGGCGGAGGCCGCTCGTCGCCACGCTGCAGCTCAGGAGGCGATAGCCACTGCATCTCAGTACGACCCCAACTATTATTATGGATATCCGCCAGGCCAACCGTGGCCATAGACCAACTTAGGCCAAAGGCCTAAGCTTGGGGGTGTATGTATTTCTCATCGACATTACATTCATGTTCACACACTCATTGCTAGATGTCGGTGCTCATACTTTTTCATTGTATCATCCATGCTAGTTTATTTCCCTTTTTATGCTTTCTTCTTGTGTGTTTAATAAACCTTAAGAAAAACCAAAAAAATTAGTTGTAGCTTTTAGCTAGTTTTAATTTCCATGCTTGTAGTAGTAATTAAAAAGAAAACCCAAAAAGATTTCATGTTCTTCTTTTGCTTGTTGGGAGCTTTCCCGTGTAAATAGTTTTATTTCTTTTCTTTTCTTTGGGGGTCGATAGGAGAAGACCATAATTAAATTGTTGAAGCGGCTCTTATATGCATTATTGTTGATCTGACAAAAGAGCCCATATTGCCTTGTCTTCTCCCATTTATTGAATGCTTGCAGATTCCAGCTTAGTCCAATGCACGTGCACCATTATTATTATCCACATCATTCGGTCGTGTAAGTGAAAGGCAATTATGACGATATATGATGGACTGACTGAGATGAAAAAAGCTGGTATGAACTCGACCTCTCTTGTTTTTGTAAATATGATAAGTTCATCGTTCCTGATTCAGCCTATTATGAATAAACATGTTTGCAATGACAACTAGAGATCATAGTTTCTTGTGCCATGCTTGATTAGCTAGGAGCTTATAATGGTTTACCTTGCGTGCCAACATGCTATTAAAATGGTTGTGATGTGGTATGATAGGGTGGTATCCTCCTCTGAATGATTTAAGTGACTTGACTTGGCACATGTTCACGCATGTAGTTGAAACAAAATCAACAAAGCCTTCACAATATTTATGTTCATGGTGGATTATATCCTACTCATGCTTGCATTGGGTGTTGATTAATTTTAATGCATGTTCATGACTGTTGTCGCTCTCTAGCTGGTCGCTTCCCAGTCTTTTGCTAGCCTTCACCTGTACTAAGCGGGAATACTGCTTGTGCATCCAATCCCATAAACTCAAAGTTATTCCATATGAGTCCACCATACCTACCTATATACGGTATCTACCTGCCATTCCAAGTAAATTTGTATGTGCCAAACTCTAAACATTCAAATAAATATCCTATTTTGTATGCTCGAATAGCTCATGTATCAACTAGGGCTATCCGTATCTTCCATGTTAGGCGGGTTATTCTCAAGAGGAGTGGACTCCGCTCCTCAGTCACGGGAAAGTGGCTGGTCACCGGGATGCCCAGTCCCATGCTTTATGCAAATCAAAGCAAAATAATTGCAAAGAAAACTGCCCCTGGGACTCTTGTTAGTTGGAGGCACTCGTTGTTTCGAGCAAGCCATGGATTGATGCCTGTTGGTGGAGGGGGAGTATAAACTTTACCATTCTGTTTGGGAACCGCCTATAATGTGTGTAGCATGAAAGATATTGCCATCCCTTGGTTGTTATGTTGAAAATGAAAGTATACCGCTCAAAATATTATTCGCCTCTATTTCAAAACCGAGCTCTGGCACCTCTACAAATCCCTGCTTCTCTCTGCGAAGGGCCTATCTATTTACTTTTATGTTGAGTCATGATCCTCTTATTAAAAAGCACCAGTTGGAGAGCACCGCTGTCATTTGCATTCATTACTGTTAGTTTACATTGAGTATGACTTGACTGGATCTCTTTTACCATGAATTGCAATGTCTAGTCAGTCCTTGATCTTTAAAGGTGCTCTGCATTTATGTTTTGAGGTCTCAGAAAGGGCTAGCGAGATACCATCTTGTTATATCATATTACGATTGTTTTGAGAAAGTGTTGTCATCCGGGATTTATTATTATTGCTCGCTAGTTGATTATGCCATTGATATGAGTAAACATGAGACCTACGCGTTATTGTGAATATGGTTAGTTCATAATCTTTGCTGAAAACTTGAATGCTGGCTTTACATATTTACAACAACAAGAGCAAACAGAGTTTGTAAAAGTTTTTCTTTATCACTTTCAGTTTATCAACTGAATTGCTTGAGGACAAGAAAAGGTTTAAGCTTGGGGGAGTTGATACGTCTCCGTCGTATCTACTTTTCCAAACACTTTTGCCCTTGTTTTGGACTCTAACTTGCATGATTTGAATGGAACTAACCCGGACTGACGTTGTTTTCAGCAGAATTACCATGGTGTTATTTGTGTGCAAAAACGAAAGTTCTCGGAATGGCCTGAAACTTCGCGGAACGTCTTTTTAGAAATAATAAAAAATCCTTACAAAAGATGAAGACCAGGGGGCCCCCCTAACCACGAGGGTGGGGGCGCGCCTGCCCCCCTAGGGCATGCCCCCCTACCTCGTGGGCCCCCTGGAGCTCCTCCGACCTCAACTCCAACTCTATATATTAGGTTTCGAAGAGAAAAAAAATCAGGGAGAAAGATTCATCGCGTTTTACGATACGGAGTCGCCGCCAAGCCCTAAAACCTCTCGGGAGGGCTGATCTGGAGTCTGTTCGGGGCTCCGGAGAGGGGAATTCGTCGCCGTCGTCATCATCAACCATCCTCCATCACCAATTTCATGATGCTCACCGCCGTGCGTGAGTAATTCCATCGTAGGCTTGCTGGACTGTGATGGGTTGGATGAGATTTATCATCTAATCGAGTTAGTTTTGTTAGGGTTTGATCCCTAGTATCCACTATGTTCCGAGATTGATGTTGCTATGACTTTGCTATGCTTAATGCTTGTCACTAGGGCCCGAGTGCCATGATTTCAGATCTCAACCTATTATGTTTTCATCAATATATGAGAGTTCTTGATCCTATCTTGCAAGTCTATAGTCACCTATTATGTGTTGTGATCCGTTAACCCCGAAGTGACAATAATCGGGATACTTACCGGTGATGACCGTAGTTTGAGGAGTTCATGTATTCACTATGTGTTAATGCTTTGGTCCAGTATTCTATTAAAAGGAGGCCTTAATATCCCTTAGTTTCCGCCAGGACCCCACTGCCATGGGAGGGTAGGACAAAAGATGTCATGCAAGTTCTTTTCCATAAGCACGTATGGCTATATTCGGAATACATGCCTACATTACATTGATGAATTGGAGCTAGTTCTGTGTCACCCTAGGTTATGACTGTTACATGATGAACCGCATCCGGCATAATTCTCTATCACCGATCCATTGCCTACGATCTTTCCATATATTGTTCTTCGCTTATTTACTTTTCCGTTGCTATTGCTATCATCACTACAAAATACCAAAAACATTACTTTTGCTATCATTACCTTTTGTTACCGTTACCACTACTATCATATTACTTTGCTTCCAAATACTTTGCTGCATATATTAAGTTTCCAGGTGTGGTTGAATTGACAACTCAGCTGCTAATACTTGAGAATATTCTTTGGCTCCCCTTGTGTCGAATCAGTAAATTTGGGTTGAATACTCTACCCTCGAAAACTGTTGCGATCCCCTATACTTGTGGGTTGTCACTCATGCCATGCTTAATTAGCTAGGAGTTTATAACGGTTTACCTTGGGTGCCAACATGCTATTAAAATGGTTGTGATGTGGTATGATAGGGTGGTATCTGATGTCTACTACACAACCTTCTTCTTGTAGACGTTGTTGGACCTCCAAGTGCAGAGGTTTGTTGGACAGTAGCAAATTTCCCTCAAGTGGATGACCTAAGGTTTATCAATCCGTGGGAGGCGTAGGATGAAGATGGTCTCTCTCAAGCAACCCTGCAACCAAATAACAAAGAGTCTCTTATGTCCCCAACATACCCAATACAATGGTAAATTGTATAGGTGCACTAGTTCGGCAAAGAGATGGTGATACAAGTGCAATATGGATGATAGATATGGGTTTTTGTAATCTGAAAATATAAAAACAGCAAGGTAACTAATGATAAAAGTGAGCACAAACGGTATTGCAATGTGTTGAAACAAGGCCTAGGGTTCATACTTTCACTAGTGCAAGTCCTCTCAACAATAATAACATAATTGGATCATATAACTATCCCTCAACATGCAACAAAGAGTCACTCCAAAGTCACTAATAGCGGAGAACAAACGAAGAGATTATTGTAGGGTACGAAACCACCTCAAAGTTATTCTTTCTGATCGATCTATTCAAGAGTCCGTAGTAAATAACACGAAGCTATTCCTTCCGTTCAATCTATAATAGAGTTCGTACTAGAATAACACCTTAAGACACAAATCAACCAAAACCCTAATGTCACCTAGATACTGCAATGTCACCTCAAGTATCCGTGGGTATGATTATACTATATGCATCACACAATCTCAGATTCATCTATTCAACCAACACAAAAAACTTCAAAGAGTGCCCCAAAGTTTCTACCGGAGAGTCAAGATGAAAACGTGTGCCAACCCCTATGCATAATTTGACGAGGTCACGGAACTCGCAAGTTGATTGCCAAAACATACATCAAGTGGATCACATGATATCCCATTGTCACCATAACGAAAAAGGCTTTCGCCCCACTATATTGATATAGCAATCGCCCGATACAACAAAGAGTCCAATGCTGGGGCAAACAACACAAGCATGCCCAAAAGAAACAAAAGAGAAAGAAGAGAGAAAATAATGTCCGCAGCGTCGGATCGACGAAAACGATGATAACCCAAAACCGTTGCGCCCACCGGAGATGTACCACCTCGCTCCAGGCACCTCGAACCTCCGCATACCAAGCAGCACCTTCAGGAAGGAACACGACGACGACGACGACGCTGCTGCCCGGACAGGTCCTAGGGTTTCCCCCGGTACGCGGAGAGGCGTGGGGAAGGGGAAGACCCGATGCCCTTCAGGAAGGAACGATGGCGCCCACGGGCATCACCGCGTCGAGGCCAGCAAGCCGGCCCGGATTTCTCCCATCCGCCAAACACCCACAACCCCGAACGGTCCGACGCGCACCACCAGACAAGCCACCCACGAACGTGCGCCACCACGGACTTGCCATCATCACCGCCGCTTCACCGTGGTCATCGAAGCGAGACCGACAAGGATGAGAGGGAGCAGCCGGGAACGAGGAACGGCAGCGAGAGCAGCCACGCCGGAGGACACAACCTCCACCGCCATCGGCGGTCACCGACCGGACGCGGCAAGGGGAGCGTACCAGGCCCTCGAGGCCCGGCGAAGCCCAAAAGGGGCTCGTGAAGCACCCGTCGCCGAGCTGCAGTAGACGTGCCGCCGTCTCCACCACCCCCCGCACGAGCCGCACCACCCCCGCCCCGGCCGGAGCCGCCGCAGGCGAGACCGAGTCAGGCCCGCCCAGACCCAGATGGGGCCCAAAAGGGCCCAGATCTGGGCCGGGCGGGCGCCGCCACCATCCACCGCGCCAGCGCGCCGCCAAGGGGCTGCGCCGCCGCCTCTAGGCCACCCGGAGCTGCGCCGCCTGGAGCAGCCGCCGCTGCCGGAATCACCGTTGACCGAGGAGCACCGCCGC
>NC_041386.1:22119444-22120417 GCF_002162155.2 Triticum dicoccoides
CGGGAGGAGGGGAATGGGAGGAGGAGGCGCTGGAGGGCGGGGAGATGGGCCCCCGGTCGCCTCGCTCGGGGAGGCGACGCGGGGGGCGGGCCGGGAGGGAGTAGGGAGGCGGGGCGCGGCCCGGCGCATGCGGCCAGAGGTGCGGGAGGGTGGGGGGAGGGGGCCGGCGGCGGCGGCGGAGCGGGGGGAACCCTAGGAGGAGCGGGGGGAACCAGTGATCAGCCTTTTGTCTTTGCGGTATCCCCATTGTCACCATAGATAAGCACATGCAAGACATACATCAAGTGTTCTCAAATCCTTAAAGACTCAATCCGATACGATAACTTCAAAGGGAAAACTCAATCCATTACAAGAGAGTAGAGGGGGAGAAACATCATAAGATCCAACTATAATAGCAGAGCTTGCGATACATCAAGATCGTAGCACCTCAAGAACACGAGAGAGAGAGAGAGAGATCAAACACATAGCTACTGGTACCACTACAAAAAAAGACACATCCATGACATTTTGGGCCAAACGAAATTTTTTTCTGTCATACATATGACACTTCTATGATGATAATTGTGACAAAGCCCGGTATCATCATAGATGTGGTGGGCTCCTACTTCTATGACAAAAAATCATGACAGAAAATGGGCTTTTCGTCCTGGGCGGGCCGGAGATGCAGCTGCATGACATTCTTTGGGCCGTCCATGACGGAGAAAACCGTGGTAGAAGTGAGGGGGAGGAAAATTTCGGGGAGTTCCCGGTTACGGTGGGAGGTCGGAGGCCGAGCGATGCACGTTTCTCTCGTACACGTACGCGTGTGTGTGCGAGGCGTTGGCTCTAACTGAACCCGAACGAGGCGTTGGGCTCTAACTGAACCCGAGCGATTGCACTGCAGGCTACACATTACTGAACCCGAGCGATCGATCGATGGCTGTTAACTGAACCCGATCGAGCGATTCCTTCGCTACTGCTGCTAACTGAAGCC
>NC_041386.1:22120631-22150229 GCF_002162155.2 Triticum dicoccoides
GGGGTGGTTGAACAGGACCCCGTGGTGTGGAGGGCTGGATGAACAGTAGACGGTGGAGGGGTGGTTGAACAGTAGCCGGTGGAGTAGCGCGCGGTGGAGGCTGGATGAACAGGAGCCCGTGGATGAACAGTCGTAGGTGGAGGCTGGAGGAGGTCGACGGTGGATGAACAATAGCTCGTGGAGGCTGGAGGGGGTCGACGGTGGAGATGAACAATATCCCGTGGAGTCCTGTTTTGCGGTACGCCACACCCCTCCCGATGAACAGGACCCCCGTTTCGACCGTAGCGCTCCAACACAAGTCCGTTTCCTCCGTTTTGCGGTAAGCCACACCCCTCCCGATCAACAGGACCCCCGTTTCGACCGTAGTAGGTCCGTTTCCTCCGTTTTGCGGTACGCCAGACCCCTCCCGATGAACAGGATCCCGTTTCGAACGTGGCCGGTCCAACACAAGGCCGTTTCCTCCGTTCTGCGGTACGCCAGGCCTCGTTTCCATCGCCTGTTCCGTCCAAGCCCTCCCGATGAACACGACGCATTCCGTTGCCTCCCCATGAACACGACGGCGACGCTATTTCTCCGTTCCGACCCAGCCATGTACACGAGCCCTGGCCGTACGTATGCGCGAGTAGGCGTTCGAGACCCCGCCCGTATGTACACATACGTGGCCGTATTTTCTTTCTTGCACCCTGGCCGCTGTACATACGTGTAAATGCTACGTGCGCGCCTCTACTACGACACGTGCGCGCCTCTACTACGACACATGCGCGCCTCTACATCGACCAGTATGTACGTACACGTTCGCGACCAGAATGACAATGCTACGTACGCTTCGACCAGGTGGGTCCCGACTGTCAGGCACTTCCTTGCGTGCGAAGATGTAGCTGGTCGGTCCCAGCAGTCAGGGGGCGAATCTTTTTTTGCCCGGACGCACTTCCTTGCGTGCGAAGATGTAGTTGGTGGGTCCCAGCAGTCAGGGGGAAACGTTTTTTTCGCGAAATACAGTGGCCCGTCCGGTGGGTCCCAGCTGTTAGGTGGAGGAATCATTATTTTCCGCGTAATAAGGAGGCACTTCCTTGCTGCGACCATGGACCCAGCTGTCAGCCTCTCCATGTACAGTCCACGTCCGATGGAAGTCGTTCCTTGACCATGTTGACCACGCTGCGCCGAGAGCACCAGGGCGGTGCACGACGATGAGGCCTATGAAGGGGACGACACGGAGGCAGGGAAGACTCGACAGTTGTTTCCCACGTGGAGGGGAGTACGACTGTACAAGGGTTTACTGGTTCATCTGTCGTCGTCGGAGAATAACTGCAGGTGTGGGTGAGTAGAGGGATGGCTAGGTCAGCGATGGGAGTACGGTCGGGCGGTGAGGCCTGCGCGACAGCATAGCTGGCTGTGAGGAGGAGGGAGCAGGCAGTCCCGCCGGCGCTTGTTTGAGTGGCTGGAGCAGGAAGAGCAGAGATTGAAGAAGCACGACGGCCGTTGGATGGACATCCAACAGTCAGTGCTTGTGCGTCAACCTTTTTTTAGGAAAGCCTCAAATCTGTGGAAAACAGCATACAGCCCATCTGCCATTATTTCTAATAATTTACAGCCCATTTGCTAATTCTTAAGGTTTTTTTGGAGCCCATATTCTTTTTGTTAGCATACAACCCATATTGTGGCAACGGTTAAAAAATTATACGAAATTTTGCATATTTTGGTGCGGTCCGAACTGTTTTTAATCCCGAAACACTACAAAAAAATACACTTCCGTGATGATACATGTTTGTCACAGTAGGTCGCGTTTTCTGTCATGCATGTACATCCATGACAAATTTATGACAGAATCAAGATAGTCATATCTGTGCGGTCGTAGAAGTGTTCCATGACATTGCCAAAATTATCATCACGGAAGTGTCCACTTCCATGACGATAAATCGCGCATCATAGAAGTGCTTTCGTCAAGGGTGACCGACACGTGGCATCCACCATAACGGAACGCCGTTAAGCTATCGAGTCGGATTTTGGATCCGGTAACCCGTTAACAGCCACGACCAATGCTGATTTTCCACGTGTAAAATTCTCATTGGCTGACGGATCCACGCGTCAGCTCTGCGTTGGCACATGTGTCACTCCTCGAGCAGTCGAGATGGGCCTATGATATGTTAACACATGGACTGGCCCAAAAGTGGCCCACAAAGAGTAAATGGGCCGGCCCAACCGAAGGCCCATAAGATTTAGCAAACCATAATGGGCCGACCCAACTAAAGGCCCACAAAATTTAGCGGACCATAATGGGCTGGCCCAGCTAAAGGCCCACACGATTTTGCAGACCATAATGGGCCGGCCCAGCTAAAGGCCCACAAGATTTTGCGGACCACAATGGGCCGGCCTAGCTAAAGGCCCACTAGATTCTGCCGACCATAATGGGCCGGCCCAGCTAAAGGCCCAACATTCTCTGTCAAATCGGCCTGTCAACGACCTATCCTAAACTTGTCATCAACACGGCCCATGGTCACTTCTGGCCCGTTAACAGTCCGCTAAGTAATTGGGCCGAATTACGGCCCGGTGTATTTCCGGTCTGTTAAAGGTCCGGCTTCATTTGGGCCCATTTATAGGCCATCAAAACTTTCGGCCCATAAACGACCGTGAAGGATTTGGGTCATATTCGGCCATGTGTGACATTCAGCCTGTTAGAGGCCCACTATAGCTTTGGGCCACTTTCGGCCCGTTGTCATTTTCGGCCTGTTAACACGGGACGTAAACCACGGGCCATATGTGGCCCAACGTCATATCGGGCCCATTAACGGCCCATATAAAAATGACGATACTCTGGCCCGACCGAAGTTCCGGCCTGTTAAAGGCCCGTGTATTAGGTTGGCGCATTTACGACCTGTCCGAATTTCGGCCTGTTAAAGTCCAGTGGGTTATTTGGCACAATCAGGGCCCAATCTCACTTTCGGTCTATTAAAGGCCCATGTATTTTATGGGCTCAAGATATTTACACCTATAAACGACCTATTTTTACTGAGGGCCCAAATTACGTTTAGGCATGTTAAAGGCCCACTATGGGCACAGGCCTACCAGAAAAATATGAAAGCTTATGCTGATTTAGGCCCAGATATTTTTAGTGGGCTACATGCCAATTTTGGCTCATAATCGTTTTTAGCCCAATTGGAATGGGCCCGACAATTGTTGGCATGTTGGGCTCCTACGAAGCTTTAGGTCGAATACATTACTAAGATAAACCTACACTATACAAAAATAGTGTCGTAATTACTGCAGCCTGAGCAGCATCATAAATGTTGTATCACAACAAAGTAAATTCCAACCATACAACAAAAGGCCTGTTGGCATAAAGTTTACAGTCCTTCCAGATAAAAGCACCATCAGATGTATAGAAGCACATATCATTTGACCTGAGTGCTAATGTTCCAGGCTATAGAATCTGATGGAGCAGCACGATCTCCACCTTTTTTCCGCCATTGCTCTTGAACAACGAAGCGAATGTCTGATAGTCTGGTTTCAAAACCATTCATATCTTGACGACATTTCTCAACCACTACTCTTGTTTCCGAAACAACGTCCACTAGGGATTGGACTTGTGTCTGGAGCATAGATATATCACTCTGTCTAGCAGGAAGATTTTGTTCAGTAGGCGATTTGGACGAGGTTACCTTGACAACCAACCCAGAATTACGCAGGAAGGTGCTTTTTGCACTGTTAGTGGAGAGATACTAACGCACTGCAGCAAGAGGTGACATTGTGCCTGTAGTAGCCTCGTCACCTTCAGGTGGTTGTGGCTGTTCAATCATTTGTTCCATAGCTTCCTGAAAGTTTGAACTTGTAGATTAGTGTACCAGATAAGTTACTAATGAGACAAAAACAAACAAAGTAGGTTAAACGTTTATACATAACTTATTTTGGTGAACTACTGTAATACATTAGCATGTATTGTAGTGCCAACTACATAATAAAATCACTTTCGGAACATATGTCCATGTAGCATGCCTACTGTATTGTCTATTTCCTCACATTCGTTGACATCTAAGGATAAAGAGACATGGTTTAAAGTAGGATGAACATAGTATGACATCATTCATATCATGGGCAAATAGATATAAAACAAACAGGCTATTTTATCATTGTGTGCGCACGTGAACATAACAACTAGATTACAGATCAAGACCAAAAGAATATCCTTCATCTCTTTTAAACCATGTAAGGTGAAATGATACGTTAAGACAACTGTGAATAAAAGTGAACAGAGTAACTGACATTGGCTGCAAACCAAGTAGTTAAATGAACACATCACAGTACCAATCAGTTCAAGGCAGGAGGAGTAAGGACTTACAACAGCGGCTTGAACTGGTGTGCTCATGCCCTTCATCTTGCTGGTGTGGCAATCCTTGAAGATTTGCACTGCATTCAGTTCAGGTTGTTTTTGGTCCGCACGGGATTTCCTCTGTATTGGGAACAAGTCAATATAGATACGATAATATGGCACAAAAAAAGAAGGAAGTAGCAGCTATTTACAAGAGCCTCGCAGTGTGCAATATAGCTACGAGATCCTGTGGTCTGTTGGAATTTCACTTTAGAATGGTTGGTTTTGTTCTTCAAACAGTTAGCCTAGAAGAAGATACACTTGTAAGGCACATACATAAATACAAGTTCAATATGTGGTCTGATCAAATACATATAGCCTACCTGATACTTTGGATCAGACCAGTGTTTAACGAGGGCTGTCCAGTCTTCATCTGTAATATATTCCACTGGAGATGTTTGGGCGATTTCATTGTTAGCCTTGCCTTCAAAGTGAGATTTTCTAAGGTGGTACCGATACTGTCGCAGAGCAGACTGAAAAACATGAGTGCATGCTTGTCTAGTTGCATCATCTTTCGGATCCAACTTGAACCTCATCTGTTGAAAAAAGAATGTAAGTCTTATTAGGAGGAAGCTAGAAAGTATGGCATAGAGCAAGACAATATTACTAATTGTGATGAATAACATTACTTACGAATAAATGGTCAAGGAAGGTGTTAAACTAGGTATTGTCTTTCTCATTCCTGTACTGGATCCACGTTGGGAGGATACGTGCATGACACCTAATGACAACAACTGCCTCTGATACTAACTTGGCTGACTCTGTAGCATCACGTGGCCTTTTTAAACCTGTCTCAAAATGGATCTCCATTCTTCCTCCTTTAGATTTTGTTAATCTGTCAAGCATTATCCCTGATGTCTGTTTCCGCTTGCGCCATGGTGCTAGTTCAACAACGAATATGGAAAGTGTTGGTGTACATCAAACTGTGAGAGTACATATAAAGGAGCATGCAACTGCAACTTGACTCGGTCAGGTACCGTCTTGGTGTTGATGCTCATGAGGTTCATCTGATCTTGCCAAGTCCTGTTGTGTCAGCAGTGCTTCGGAAGTAGTGTTAGGTGTGAAGGCAGCTTGGGAACTGGCCAGTTCTGGAGCAAACGAACAAGTAACTGGTTGAGATGCTAGTACAGTTGAAGCGGATGCTGCAGCTGGTGGAGCAGGTGATACTGTGTTTGTAGATTTAGCCGGTGGATTTGGACCTTCTACTGCACTATAAGTACCAGCAGAATCTCGACGACAGAACCTTTTCTGTTTCACCCGACGAGTAACAACACTCCCTACTATATTATTTTCCTTGCTCTTTTTTGACTTTGCCATGTCAAGCTGTACCCACAACACAAAAGAATAAAATCACTCTTCAGAACTCATTGATGCATGATACAGACAAGCAATACTTTGATGTAAGACAACCGTATGAGGATGGAATATGTAAGAAAAACAGGACGGCATGACATATTCACAGCTACGATGTGCAAACTAAGCAGAAGGATTTTCAAGAAAATAGAAGTAATGCAAGCTAGACACCATATGAAAGATGCAACCAATATTACTCTGCCAAGTTAAAAGTGTCTTGTCATAAGTGGCAATTCGAAAAATTAGAAGCAGTACAACATAGAAATCAATGCAAGATGCAACCACTATCAAACTGCCATGTTAGAAGCATCCAATCATGAGTGACTGATGCAGGATACACAACAGCAGTACTTTGATGTAAGAACATGGTATGATAGATAGATGCAGTGTATTCTAGACACAGAAAGCCATGTCATATGCACATGTATAACGTATAAACTTAGCAGGTGCAATTTAATCAAAATAGAAGAAATACATGTTAGAAAACATATGCAGCATGAAACCAATTATCACACTGTCAACTTAGAGCAAGCACCTGCGATGGTGGAGTGCGGGAGATGAACTCATCATGTAGACTTGGGACTTCAACTTCATTAGCAGTAGCAGTGGCAAATCTAGAGAGTCTCTGTTTGCGTCGGTGGGGAGGATCACCAACATCCCCTAACTTACTCTTTTCCTTCCTATTTTCTGATATTGCCTTATGAAGTCAAAACCACAAGAAGATGAATAAAATTAGCTCTGCATAACTGGTTGATGCATGATACAGACGAACACTACTTTGATGTAAGGCAAGCGCAGGATAGGAGGATGGAATATATACAAAAAAGACAGCGTTTCGTATTCACACGTATGATAGGAGGATGGAATATGTATGAAAAAACAGTAAGCGGAAGGCATTTCAACAAAATTAGAAGAAATGAAAGCTAGGCACCATATGAACATGCAACCAATATCACTCTATCAGGTAAAAAGTGTCTCGTCGTAAGAGCCATTTCAAGAAATTAGAAGCAGTACAAGCTAGAAGACAATGCAAGATGCAACCTACATCACAGTCCCAAGTTAAATGTGTCTTATGGGTAAGTGATCGTTGCAGGTATAAGTTGTAAGCTACGCAGATGCAATTCAACATAATCAGAAGCAATACAAACTAGACATCATACGGAAAATGCAACCATGTATAACAGTTCCAAGTAAGAGCAAGCACCTGTGATGGTGGAGTAGGGGAGATGTTCTCATCATGTACACGTATGTTCTAGAAACAGGAACACATGTCATATTCACAGGCATTATGTGTGAAGTAAGCAGATGCAATTCAAGTTAGAAGCAATACAAGCTAGACATCATACGCAACATGCAACCGCATATAATAGTGTCAAGTTAGAGCAAGCACCTGTGATGGTGGAGTAGGGGAGATGTGCTCATCATCTACACAGCTACGTTGACTGTCCGGCCTTGTGTTGTCTTGCGAATCTTGTTGGGAGGATGGCGGAGTAGAATCTGTAGAGACCCCCTGTTTGAGTTGCTCCGAAGGACCACCATCATCCGCTGCCGGACTAATTTCCTTCAGCTGTAATGATTTTGCTCTTCAGAACTCATTCATGCATGATACAGACGAACACTACTCGGATGAAAGGCAAACACATGATGCGAGGATGGAATATGTATGAAAAACAGGATGGTGTGACATATTCACACCTATGATGTGGTAACTAACCAGAAAGCATTTCAACAAATTAGAAGCACTGCAAGCTAGACACCATATGAAAGATGCAACCAATATCACTCTGCCAAGTTCAAACTGTATGGCTTTTCAACAAATTAGAAGTAGTACATGCTAGAAATCATATGCAAGACACAACCAATATCACAGTGGCGACTTAAAGGTGCCTTATCATAAGTGACTGATGCGGGATATGCAAGAATAGTAGTCTGATGTAGAAACAGGAATACATGTCATATTCACAGGCATTATGTGTAAAGTAAGCAGATGCAATTCAACAAAGTTAGAAGCAATACAAGCTAGACATCATACGCAACATGCAACCACATATAATAGTGCCAAGTTAGAGCAAGCACCTGTGATGGTGGAGTAGGGGAGATGAGCTCCTCATCTACACAACTACGTTGACTGTCTAGCCTTGCGTTGTCTTGTGAATCTTGTTGGGAGGATGGCGGAGTAGAATCTGTAGAGAACCTCTGTTTCAGTTGCTCAGAAGGACCACCATCATCCAATGCCTTGCCAACTTTATTGATTTTGCATTGTGAGGTCATACCGACAAGAAAAAGGAATATCATTCGCTCTTCAGAACTCATTCATGCATGATACTGATGAACACTACTCTGATGAAAGGCAAAGTCATGATACGAGGATGGAATATGTACGAAAAAATGGATGGCTTGACATATTCACACCTATGATGTGGTAACTAAGCAGAAGGTACTTCAACAAATTAGAAACACTGCAAGACACCATATGGAAGGTGCAGTCAATATCACTCTGCCAAGTTAAAACTGTCTCGTCATAGGTGGCGTTCATCAAACTAGAAGCAATACATGCTAGAAATCATATTCAAGACGCAAACCAATATCACACCGCCAACTTAAAGGTGTCCCATCATAAGTGACTGATGCAGGATACACAAGAAGAGTAGTTTCATGTAAGAACATGGTGTGATAGACATATATAGTATGTACCAAAAACAGGAAAGCATGTCATATTCACATGTATCATGTGTAAGCTAAGCAGATGCAGTTTACACTAATTAGGAGAAATACGAGCTAGACTCCATATGCAACATGCAACCAGATATCACACTGCCAAGTTAGAGCAAGCACCTTGGATGGTGGAGTAGGGGAGCGGAGACTTGGACCTTGTAATGCACTATCAGTACAAGGAGAATCGGTACAGATGCTCCGTTTATGTTGCTGCAGAGGACCACCATCATCGCCTTCCTTACTCTTTTCCTTCCTCTTTCTTGATTTTGCCTTGTCAAGTCAAACCCACAAGAAAAAAGAATAAAATTTGCTCTTCAGAACTCATTGATGCATGATACTGACGAACACTACTTTCATGTAAGGCAGCCGCATGATAGGAGGATGGAATATATATGAAAAACAGGACGGCGTGACATATTGACATGTATGATGTATAAAGTGTAAACTAAGCACAAGGTGCTTGAACTTGTTAGAATCGATGCAAGCTAGAAACCATATGAAAGATGAAACCAATATTACTCTGCCAAATTAAAAGGGTGCCCTAACAAATGTATTTGACCAAATTAGAAGCAATACATGGCAACAGGCTAGAAATAATATGCAATATGCAACGAATAAAGGTGACTCATCGTAAGTGATTGATGCAGGATACAGAAGAGAGGTAGTTTCATGTAAGAACAAGGTTATCTATGTAGTGTGTACCAAAAATAGGAAGGCATGTCATATTTACAGGTATAGTGTGTAAACTAAGCAGATGCAATTTACCCTAATTAGAAGCATTACAAGCTAGACACCGTATGCAACATGCAACCACATATCACACTGCGAAGTTAGAGCAAGCACCTGTGATGGTGGTGTAGGGGAAGTGCGGTCTTCAGGTACAGAGCTACGTTCAATATCTTCATTTAAGCTTGCTGTTTCTTAAGAATCATGTGGAGAGGATGAAATTGCATTCTTTATAAGAATATTGCGTCTCATATTAACCCACGCGCGTGACTGTCTCATCATAAGCGATAGACGCAGGATACACAAGAACAATAGTTTGATGTAAGAACATGGTGTGATAGGCAGATGTAGTATGTACCAAAAACAGGAAGGCGTGTCATATTCACATGTATAATGTGTAAGCTAAGGAGATGCAATTTAACAAATTAGGATCATTGATGAGGGATACACAAGAAAAGTGCCTTATCATAAGATATAGTATGTACCAAAAACAGGAAAGCATGTCATATTCACATGTATCATGTGTAAGCTAAGCAGATGCAGTTTACACTAATTAGGAGCAATACGAGCTAGACACCATATGCAACATGCAACCATATATCACACTACCAAGTTAGAGTAAGCACCTTGGATGGTGGAGTAGGGGAGCGGAGACTTGGACCTTGTAATGCACTATCAGTACAAGGAGAATCGGTACAGATGCTCCGTTTACGTTGCTGCAGAGGACCACCATCATCGCCTTCCTTACTCTTTTCCTTCCTCTTTCTTGATTTTGCCTTGTCAAGTCAAACCCACAATAAAAAGGAATAAAATTTGCTCTTCAGAACTCATTGATGCATGATACTGACGAACACTACTTTCATGTAAGACGAACACTACATATCACACTGCCAAGTAAGAGCAAGCACCTGCGATGGTGGTGTGGGGGAATTGCGGTGATCAACTAGAGAGTTACGTTGACTATCTTCATTTAGCCTTGCCGTTTCTTGAGAATCATGTGGGGAGGATGACACTGCACTCTTTATACGAGTATGGCGTCTCACAGAAACCCACCCGGGTGACTGTCTCATCATAAGTGATTGACGAGGGATACAAAAGAGAATTAGTTTGATGTACAGACATGGTTAATAGACATATGTAGTATGTATCAAAAACAGGAAGGCATGTCATTATCAAAGGTATAATGTGTAAAGTAAGCATATGCAATTTAACCAAATTGGAAGCAATACAAGCTAGACACCATATGCAACATGCAACCACATTTGACAGCGCGAAGTTAAAGCAAGCACCTGGGATGGTTGTGTGTGGCAATTGAGATCATCAACTGCAGAGCTAAGTTTACTGTCTCCAACTGCTGACACTGACCCGTTAGAGCGCTGGAACGCTTAGTGCTTATCTTCGAATTACACTAGAGTGACTTCTGTCTTTTGTTTTCTTCATTCATCAACACTGCGTCAGAGTCTGAAATACCCATGCATAAAAAAATAGTGTGAGTATGGGTGAAGTGTGTGCACAATTAGTACAGTGTAAAGGTAGCAGATAGCAGGTCAGTGAGAAATAAATGACGGGAGACATATGATAGCTCTACAACATGCATGGCACACTAAATTACTACAGGATTATATGAAAATAACAGTCGACTAAAAGCAAATAGGTCAGTCCATTTTTTCTGCACCGTCCGATGTACAAAGAACGGGCAGATCGCCTTCATCTACCTCCAGCGAGTCAGTGTTGACGATCTTCCTCGAAACGCCAGCGACCACCGGCCCAGTATTCCTCCCCTGCCTGTGCCCTCCCCTCGACCTCACCGCACCGCCGTGCTTGGCATCGCCCCCCGGCCATCCATTCAAGCCCCACCGACCTCCAGATCGGGCGCAAGCAGCTCCTGCGCCCCACACCCCTATGATAGACACCGATGCGCCGCTTCCTCGGGGAACAAGCAGACTAGGTGCTCCGCGCACCTAAGCGGGTGCTGCTTCTTTTCATTGCGGTTCGACTGACCCTGAATTGAAATCCAGGCAGGCTACTGACCTCTAGCAAAGGTGAAATAGTAAAAGGGAGGAAACCTTGTGCATTTAGTATCACAAAGAAGATGCAGTAAGAAGCGCTCAACTAGTTTCTTTCATGGGATGAATACGGTGTGAGCGGAGACGTAAGATTTGCACGAATAAGGGAAGAGGAGTACCTCTTTCTGCTGGCAGTGCTGTGTCCTCCTTCTGTTTTTCCGACGATCTTCTTGTTGTTCGCCGCAAACCAGAAGTTGTGGAGGACGGTGCAGCCTTGGACGAACCCATGGCCAAGTTGTTGAGTGTGGTGCGGTGGCCGTCTGTCGGCGGCGGGGAAGCAGATCCGAGGCGGCGAACGATGGCGTAGCGGGAACAGCTCCGGTGCGGTGGACGGTTGCGACAGTGGAGCCGCAGCAGTGAGGTGCAGGACGGCGTGGTCGGAGTGGTTCTGGTATGGCGCACGTCGGCGTCGGTGTCGTGGAGGCAGCTTTGCCTCGGCTTCAGCTGCTAAGTCCTTGAGGGCGTTGTGGTTGCGGTTGAGTTGGATGACGACGTTGGGGTACCGGCTCCGGCGTGATGGAGGAGGGCGGCGGTGGATTGGCCGCTATGGGGTGGAGGACGGAGGAGGCTGGGGTTTCGCGGCTGGTGGAGAGGGCGTTTTCGCGCCCATGGAGTATGAATGTGGAAACGGAGGGAGGCGGGGAACTAAGGGGGAACAATGTTTCGATTTGAGACGCGCTTGTTTGAAATTTGGGGAAAGTTACAAACTTCCCCCCATCTAAAATTTCGGACATATTGCGGGTTGGGGGTAGGATAGTCATGTCAGGTGTCCCAAATGTGTGCGGGATAGATTTTGGCCGAGCGCATGGGTAGGCGCCCACGGCGTAGGAATGCTTCTCTGGCATCTTGGTGAAGTTACAAACCTACCCCGGTTTAGACCTTTGGACATCGGGCCGATAGGCTACACGGGCCAGAGTCAGGACAGTAATTTTCTACCACCAAAACATTAGTCTCGCGCGGTTTCGGGTGACCAGAGGCCTATTTGGCGCTTCGTTCAGGGCCTCTTTGATTCACAGGATTGTCAAAATGAAGGAATAGGAAAAAATGCAGGAATAGGGTGACATGTCCCATAGTATCCTATAGGATTTGAAAGAATGTTTGATAGCATAGGAAAAACAAAGGAATTCTACAAAGAGGTTTGAGTGGATGGAAATTTTCCTCCAAAATGTAGTACAAATGGATCATATGGAAAAATTCCTAAGGATGCCAATCCTACGAATCAAACGAGCATCACAGGAAAAATTCCTAAGGGTTTAAATCCTCCGAAAATCCTATGCAATTCCTTTGAATCAAAGGAGCCCTCAATATTTGGGAGCAGAAGAATTTAACGTTTTCGGTTCTCTTGAATTGAACTTTCAGGATTTGTCAAACTTCACAAATCTTTACTCTTGAAAATCCTAAAGCTACTATTATTTTGGAATGGAGGGGGTACATTTGAATATACATTGTACACGAGTATATATTAAAAAATATGCAACTTACCTCAGTTCATGCATGGTTCCATATATAATCTCCTTGGTTGCAAAAAAGTTAGATATGCGTATGAATATATATAGCATGTTCAAACTCACAACAAAGATTGATGCCCCCTTTTACATCTGATTTACAAATGCCATTATCTCGGGTTCAAATAGATGAATGCACTTCCTATGAATTCGAATCTTCGAAACCCCCTTTATGTTGAATTCGACATGTATTCTATTTCATAGCTAGCAATTTGGAATGTATCCATGCAAGTGACAAATGTATAAAGTGCTTCACACTAACAACATGGAGTGCACTAATTAATGTTTATATATGAATTCCAAAAGCATCCATTGCCTATATTTCAAACCGCTCTCACTCTATGGATCGATAATATGAAATAAACACATGCACATGCTAGAATTCAATTGCAGTTGAAGAAAGAGCCTACTCCTGGTACTGTATATTAGTGATAAGGGTGTGTACAAAGTACACGTGAATACCAGGCATTGTGCGTGTGTGTATACTATCGACGAACTAGCCCCCAAGCTTGTATAACATACTAAGGGCCTAGGGTTACAAATCATATATAGTCGGCTTATCACCAGTGGGGATAGAGTCCTCCGCGACTCTGGTAACTTCGTGTTGTATGCTGAGTCCTCCACATGGGTCTTCGTATAACACGTCTCGGTCCAACCTATATGTGGCGCAGGATGGAACCGACCCATGAGTCTTCATGTTGACCCACCACAACTAGAAATGATGTGCCCACCACAACACACACGCAATCGGCCACTAAGAAAATAAGCATATACAATAGTACAACGGTATCTAGCTCACGATACGTCTCCATATTTTGTTGATGACACTTACGGACTTTGCATTTGATGTGTGCTCCGTATTTTGTTGACGACACTTACGGTCATTGTATTTGAAGCGAAAGCACGATATGGTCACTGGACTTCAGAATAAGCTCATCACGGTCACCACATACATTTTGTTGTGCTAACCAACATGTGGTTGGATGGTTAGAGGACAGTGGTTTCTCAAGCCTGATACGTCCATTTTGCATCATGCTTTTATATCAATATTTATTGCATTATGGACTGTTATTTCACTTTATGTCACAATACTTATGGCTATTCTCTCTTATTTTACAAGGTTTACATAAGGAGGGAGAATGCCGGCAGCTGGAATTCTGGGCTGGAAAAGGAGCAAATATTAGAGACCTATTCTGCACAACTCCAAAAGTCCTGAAACTCCACGGAACATCTTAAAATAAATAAAGAAAAATCCTCGCCAAAGATGAAGGCCAGGGGGCCCACACCCTTCTCACGAGGGTGGGGGGCGCCCCCGCTAGGGCGCGCCCCCTACCTCGTGGGCCCCCTGGTGGCTCTCCGACGCCCATCTTCTCCTATATGAAGTCTTTTGATGAGAAAAAAATAGGAAGGAACTTTTCGGGACGAAACTCCGCCGCCACGAGGCGGAACCTTGGCGGATCCAATCTAGAGCTCCGGCAGAGCTGTTCTGCCGGGGAAACTTCCCTCCAGGAGGGGAAAATCATCACCAACGCTCCTCTCATCGGGAGAGGGCAATCTCCATCAACATCTTCACCAACACTATCTCATCTCCAAACCCTAGTTCATCTCTTGTATCCAATTCTTGTCTCAAAGTCCGGGATTGGTGCTAGTAGGTTTCTAGTAGTGTTGATTACTCCTTGTAGTTGATGCTAGTTGGTTTAATTGGTGGAAGATCATATGTTTAGATCTTATATGCATATTATTACCCCTCTGATTATGAACATGAATATTCTTTGTGAGTAATTACGTTCGTTCCTGAGGACAAGGGAGAAGTCTTGCTATTAGTAGTCATGTGAATTTGGTATTCGTTTGATATTTTGATAAGATGTATGTTGTCTAGCCTCTAGTGGTGTTATGTGAACATCGACTACATAACACTTCACCATTATTTGGGCCTAGAGGAAGGCATTGGGAAGTAATAAGTAGATGATGGGTTGCTAGAGTGACAGAAGTTTAAACCCTAGTTTATGCGTTGCTTCGTAAGGGGCTGATTTGGATCCATATGTTTCATGCTATGGTTAGGTTTACCTTAATACTTTTGTTGTAGTTGCGGATGCTTGCAATAGAGGTTAATCATAAGTGGGATGCTTGTTAAAGTAAGAACAGCACCCAAGCACCGGTCCACCCACATATCAAATTATCAAAGTATCGAACGCGAATCATATGAACATGATGAAAACTAGCTTGACGATATTCCCATGTGTCCTCGGGAGCGCTTTTCCTATTATAAGAGTTTGTTCCAGCTTGTCCTTTGCTAAAAAAGGATTGGGCCACCTTGCTGAACTTTATTTACTTTTGTTACTTGTTGCTCGTTACAATTTATCCTATCACAAAACTATCTGTTACTACTTATTTCAGTACTTGCAGAGAATACCTTGCTGAAAACTGCTTATCATTTCCTTCTGCTCCTTGTTGGGTTCGACACTCTTACTTATCGAAAGGACTACGATAGATCCCCTATACTTGTGGGTCATCAAGACTCTTTTCTGGCGCCGTTGCCGGGGAGTGTAGCGCCTTTGGTAGGTGGAATTTGGTAAGGAAAAATTTATATAGTGTGCTGAAATTTACTGTCACTTGTTACTATGGAAAGTAATTCTCTGAGGGGCTTGTTCAGGGTATCTTCACCCCGTCCAGTAGAGCAAAGAGTTGCTCCTCAACCTACCGAACCTATTGAAAATGAAACTCCTTTTGAATTTCCTTCGGGTATGATGGAAAAACTGCTAGCTAACCCTTTTACAGGAGATGGAACAAAGCATCCTGATGAGCACTTAATATATGTGGATGAAGTTTGTGGATTATTTAAGCTTGCAGGTATACCCGATGATGTTGCTAAGAAGAAGGTCTTCCCTTTATCTTTGAAGGGAGACGCATTGATATGGTATAGGCTATGTGATGATATGAGATTCTGGGACTATAAAAGATTGAAGTTGGAATTTCATCAAAAGTATTACCCTATGCATCTTGTTCATCGTGATCGCAATTATATATATAATTTCTAGCCTCGCGAAGGAGAAAGCATCGCTCAAGCTTGGGGGAGGCTTAAATCAATGTTATATTCAGGCCCCAATCATGAGCTCCCGAGACAAATAATTATGCAAAGTTTTTATGCTCGGCTTTCTGATAACAATCGCACCATGCTTGATACTTCTTGTGCTGGCTCTTTTATGATGAAGACTATTGAATTGAGATGGAATTTATTGGATAGAATTAAACACAACTCTGAAGATTGGGACCTCGATGAAGGTAAGGAGTCAGGTATGACACCTAAGTTTGACTGTGTTAAATCTTTTATGGATACCGATATTTTCCGTAAGTTTAGCACTAAATATGGACTTGACTCTGAGATAGTAGCTTCTTTCTGTGAATCTTTTGCTACTTATGTTGATCTCCCTAAGGAGAAGTGGTTTAAATATCATCCTCCCATAGAAGTAAAAGTAGCTGCACCTATTAAAGTTGAAGAAAAGACTGTCACTTATAATGATCCTATTGTTCCTACTTCTTATGTTGAGAAACCACTTTTCCCTGTTAGAATAAAGGACCATGCTAAAGCTTCAACTATTGTTCGTAAAAGCAATATTAGAACTTATACACCTCCTGAGCAAGTTAAAGTAGAACCTAATATTGCTATTGTTAAAGATCTCTTGTCTGATAATATTGATGGGCATGTTATTCAGTTCAAAGGTGAAACTGCTGGAATTGCTAAACCTTGTGCTAAAGATAAACATAGACCTGTGGTAGGCGTGCCTGTTATTTCTGTTAAAATAGGAGATCATTGTTATCACGGCTTATGTGATATGGGTGCAAGTGCTAGTGTTATACCGCATACTTTATACGAAGAAATTAAGAATGAAATTGCACCTGTTGAGTTAGAAGATATTGATGTTACTATTAAACTTGCCAATAGAGATACTATTTCACCAATTGGAATTGTTAGAGATGTTGAAGTCTTGTGTGGGAAAACTAAATATCCTGCTGATTTTCTTGTTCTTACTTCTCCGCAAGATAGCTTTTGTCCCATTATATTTGGTAGACCCTTTTTAAATACTGTCAATGCCACCATAGATTGCACAAAGAATGTTGTTACTGTTGGCTTGGATGATATGGTTCATGAGTTTAATTTCTCTAAATTTAGTGAACAACATCGTGAGGAAGAATTACCTAGTAAGGATGAAATTATTGGTCTTGCTTCTATTGCTGTACCTCCTAGTGATCCTTTAGAACACTATTTGCTAGACCATGAAAATGATATGTTCATGAATGAAAGAAGGGAAATAGATGAAGTATTCTTTAAACAGGAACCTATTCTGCAACACAATTTGCCTGTTGAAATCTTAGGGGATCCTCCTCCACCCAAGGGTGATCCCGTGTTTGAGCTTAAACCTTTGCCTGATAATCTTAAATATGCTTATCTTGATGAAAAGAAGATATATCCTGTTATTATTAGTGCTAACCTTTTAGAGCATGAAGAAGAAAGATTATTGAAAACTCTGAAGAAGCATCGTGCTGCTATTGGATATACTCTTGATGATCTTAAGGGCATTAGTCCCATTCTATGTCAACATAAAATAAATTTGGAAGAAGATGCCAAACCAGTTCGTGATCCTCAACGACGTATGAATCCTAAGATGAAAGAAGTGGTAAGAAAAGAAATACTAAAGCTTCTGGAGGCAGGTATAATCTATCCCGTTGCTGATAGTGAGTGGGTAAGTCCTATCCATTGTGTCCCTAAGAAGGGAGGTATTACTGTTGTTCCTAATGATAAAGATGAATTGATTCCATAAAGAATTATCACAGGTTATAGGATGGTAATTGATTTCCGCAAATTAAATAAAGCTACTAAGAAAGATCATTATCCCTTACCTTTTATTGATCAAATGCTAGAAAGATTATGCAAACATACACACTATTGCTTTCTAGATGGTTATTCTGGTTTCTCTCAAATACCTGTGTCGGCTAGAGATCAATCAAAGACTACTTTTACATGCCCTTTTGATACTTTTGCTTATAGACATATGCCTTTTGGTTTATGTAATGCACCTGCTACCTTTCAAATATGCATGATGGCTATATTCTCTGACTTTTGTGAAAAGATTTGTGAGGTTTTCATGGACGATTTTTCTGTCTATGGTTCCTCTTTTGATGATTGCTTGAGCAATCTTGATCGAGTTTTGCAAAGATGTGAAGAAACTAATCTTGTCTTGAATTGGGAAAAGTGCCACTTTATGGTTAATGAAGGTATTGTCTTGGGGCACAAAGTTTCTGAAAGAGGTATTGAAGTTGATAAAGCCAAGGTTGATGCTATTGAAAAGATGCCATGTCCCAAGGACATCAAAGGTATAAGAAGTTTCCTTGGTCACGCTGGATTTTACAGGAGGTTCATTAAGGACTTCTCAAAAATTTGTCGGCCTCTGACTAATTTATTGCAAAAAGATATACCATTTGTCTTTGATGATGATTGTGTAGAAGCATTTGAAATACTTAAGAAAGCATTAGTCTCTGCACCTGTTGTTGAGCCACCTGATTGGAACCTACCCTTTGAAATTATGTGTGATGCTAGTGATTATGTTGTAGGTGCTGTTCTAGGGCAAAGAGTTGATAAGAAATTAAATGTTATTCATTATGCTAGTAAGACTCTAGACAATGCTCAAAGAAATTATGCCACTACTGAAAAAGAGCTTTTAGCAGTTGTATTTGCTTGTGATAAGTTCAGATCTTATATTGTTGATTCTAAAGTAACTATCCAAACTGATCATGCTGCTATTAAATACCTTATGGAAAAGAAAGATGCTAAACCTAGACTTATTAGATGGGTTCTCTTGCTACAAGAATTTGATGTGCATATTGTTGATAGAAAGGGAGCTGAGAACCCCGTTGCAGACAACTTGTCTAGGTTAGAAAATATTCTTGATGACCCACTACCTATTAATGATAGCTTTCCTGATGAACAATTAAATGTTATAAGTACTTCTCGTAGTACTCCATGGTATGCTGATTATGCTAATTATATTGTTGCTAAGTTTATACCACCTAGCTTCACAGACCAGCAAAAGAAAAAGTTCTTCTATGATTTGAGACATTACTTTTGGGATGACCCACATCTTTATGAAGAAGGAGTAGATGGTGTTATTAGACATTGTGTACCTGAGCATGAACAGGAACAGATCCTATGCAAGTGTCATTCTGAGTCTTATGGAGGACACCACGCTGGAGATAGAACTGCACATAAGGTATTGCAATCTGGTTTCTATTGGCCTACTCTCTTCAAGGATGCCCGTAAGTTTGTCTTGTCTTGTGATGAATGTCAAAGAATTGGTAATATTAGTAGACGTCAAGAAATGCCTATGAATTATTCACTTGTTATTGAACCTTTTGATGTTTGGGGCTTTGATTATATGGGACCTTTTCCTGCCTCTAATGGATACACACATATTCTAGTTGCTGTTGATTACGTTACTAAGTGGGTAGAAGCTATTCCAACTAGTAGTGCTGATCATAACACTTCTATTAAAATGCTTAAAGAAGTTATTTTTCTGAGGTTTGGAGTCCCTAGATATTTAATGACTGATGGTGGTTCACACTTTATTCATGGTGCTTTCCGTAAAATGCTTGCTAAATATGACGTTAATCATAGAATTGCATCTCCTTATCACCCTCAGTCTAGTGGTCAAGTAGAGTTGAGCAATAGAGAGCTCAAATTAATTTTGCAAAAGACTGTTAATAGGCCTAGAAAGAATTGGTCCAAAAAACTTGATGATGCATTATGGGCTTATAGAACTGCATATAAAAATCCTATGGGTATGTCTCCGTATAAAATGGTTTATGGAAAAGCCTGTCACTGACCTCTCGAACTAGAACATAAGGCATATTGGGCTATTAAAGAGCTTAACTATGATTTTAAACTTGCTGGTGAGAAGAGGTTACTACCTCTCTCTCAGTTTACAGGGCGTGCGCGTGCCCCTAGGTCGTCAATCTGACCAACCTAATACAAGTCATATACTACAAAAATATATCAATATAAACTTCAGATGTTCTATTTTCAAACCGTATAATTTTTGTGTTATATAGTTTATATTAAGATGATAAAATTGGTAACCTAGATATACGTGTAGGACTTGTAAACTAAAACGGAGGTAGTATTTGATATTAGCTCACTTGATGAATGGAGAACCCAAGCTTATGAAAATGCCAAGTTGTTTAAAGAAAAATCAAAAGATGACATGACAAAAGGATACAGAAGCATGAGTTTAACGTAGGTGATTATGTATTGCTATACAACTCTCATTTAAGATTTTTTGCAGGCAAACTTCTCTCTAAATGGGAAGGCCCCTATGGTATCGAAGAGGTCTATCGTTCCAGTGCCATAAAAATCAACAACTTCGAGGGCACAAATCCGAAAGTGGTAAACGGTCAAAGAATTAAACATTATATCTCAGGTAATCCCATAAATGTTGAAACCAATATTATTGAAACCGTAACCCCGGAGGAATACATAAGGGACACTTTCCAGACCGTTTCAGACTCCGAAAAGGAATAGGTATGTGGTACGGTAAGTAAACCAACTCCAAAACAATTTTTAAGGCAATATTTCTCCGTTTTGGAATATTTAGAAAAATAGAAAAATAAGTAGCAGTCCGGGAAGGACACGAGGGCCCCACGAGGGTGGTGGGCGCGCCCTACCCCCTGGGCACGCCCCCTACCTCGTGAGCACCTCGTGTGCCTTTCAGACTCCGTTTTCTTGCACGATACGTATTTTGGTCGGTAAAAATTCATTATATAATCTCCCGGGGATTTTGACTCCCGTATCACGCAAAAATCTCCTGTCTTTGTTTCGAGCTATTTTTCTGACAGATCTAGATTACCATGACGTCCCCAAGTGCTTCCAAGGACAAGTTCTTCGAGAAGGTCATCAACCCTTACCTCGCGAAGGTGCTGCGACACCCTCAAACCATCGAGATGCGTGATGGGTTGTTGCACATCCGCGATGTTCAGGGACCAAAGGGAACCGGAAGCATGGAGACGAGGCTCGAAGCAATGGAGCAATTTTTTTTCAAGTGCCAGGGGATGGTGGAGCGTGGAATCAACGCTAGCCACACGATGCTCGCGGAGTTCACTAACAACTACAAGCCGGATGCCAAGAACACTGAGGAGGCCATCTTCAAGCTATATGAGAAGATTGAGCACCTCCAAGCCCAAATCTATGACCCGCAAAACCAAAACTATGAGTATGAATATAGATTCAAAAGAATGAGTTTGGCTGCAGATTCGAGGATTCCGAAGACTCGATCATCCTTCTATGATGGTGAACCTATGCCTTGGAAGATGGATGACAAGCCCGCATCATGAACAACTGTAGGCGTTCTGGGAACGGGGGTCCCCAGACTTGCCTGCCTGCGGCCTACGGCGTGGCTCAAAGGGGGGGGGGGCAGCACGGCCCATCTTCATCAACATAGACCCAAGACCCTCGCGAGGGGCCAAGCCTCGCGGGGCGGATGACACGGAGCTTCCTCAGGCACGGCCTCATCAGGATGGCTCGCGAGGAGGCGGAGAGATCAAGGCGGGGTACCTCACGAGGTGCCTGTGATGCAAGCCATGACGACCAAGGGCGCCAGGCGGGTGCCAGCCCGCACAGTGTCCTCCTTTCCTCTTTGGTGCAAAGGGGGCAAGCGCAGCGGCGGAGTACCGAGGCATCAGGCAAAGGTTTCCATTTCGGTGCAATAAGACCAAGACCAGGAAGACTGCAAGACGGAGGTCATCATGGAGCCCAGGACGGCGTCACCACCAGAGCTTTGTGCAGGTGAAGACTACTTTTGTCAGGGTAGCTAGTACTAGTTGTCCCCCTTCAAATTAGCCCGCCATTGTTGGCTCCCTTCCCGCTCGATATTTGGGAAGAGGACCAGGGCCTCTATAAATAGGACCAGCCGCCCACAGAGCAAAGGGATTCTGGAGAGGAGGTTCTTTAGAGAGGGGGTTCGATAAGAGAGAGAGAGAAGGGTGGCTGAACTCCTCCCAGCAGTTCATCACCCCAGCCAAGAACAGACCCTCGCGAGGCCGTTCTTCCTTGTATCATTCATCATCATCAGCCCAAGAGGCAATCCACCACGCTGCACACTGGAGTAGGGTATTACACCACAACGGTGGCCCGAACCAGTATAAACCCTGTGTCCCTTGTGTTGTTTTTTCCACAGCTTAGATCTTAGCGAGGCGGAGGGGTGCAGGTAGGTAGGAAGCGAAATCTCCGCGCGCACCCCAGTGTTCGAACCTCAAGGGTCTGCCGGAACCCGAAATCTGACATTTGGCACGCCGGTAGGGGTGCGCCGGAATCCACCTTCTACCGCTTCGTGCCCCGTCGCGTCATCATCATCATGTTCGGCGACCAGGCGGGCAACCCAGATCCATGGGCGGCGTGGCCCGCCCGCGCAGAACCGCTTGCCTCGGGCGACCCCGTGTCCCAGGCAGCTCGCGGTCCGCAGGGCGCTGCGGGCCGCGAGCGACGTGGACAGGCTTCGACAGCTCCCACACTACGGCAGGCGCGGTTGGCAGCAAGGGCCTCCAATCACGCCACGACCACGACACCGTACACCCACCGGGAGCAGGCGAACTCGAGGGCCGCGCTCACGGTGGCCCAAGAGCTGCTACAGTGCAGGCTGCTGGAGGGCGGCCGCGACGTGCTGTTGGAGCGGGTGGCGGAGCTCCTGGGCTTCGCCGCCTCGGGGGCTCACCCCTTCTGCACCTAGCTCCCATCTCAAGCCCAGGGCAGCCCGCGCGGGGGCTCCGCGCGCGCCCGCGGGCTTCAAGGCTACTCCAACGCCAGTGAAGCTGTCATCACCGAACCGGTGGCGGCACTGCCCCCGCTCCTGGTCCGCGAAGAAGAAGGAATCGACACGACCCGCGGCCCCGGTGGATAGCCGTGCTACCACCCCACGGTGGGCGCGTTAGGCAGGACTACGTGGCACGTGGGGCATTACGGCATGGCCTTCGGGACGGCGGCGCCAGAGGAGTATGTGCCCCTCATGATGGACCAAGGACACCCTCACGAGAGCGAACAAGGCTCGCTCCTCAGCCCAAGCTGGGGGGACGAGGCGCCAGAAGCTGAGCCTTTCCGGGAGCCCCGGGACGGTCCCACTGGCCACGCAGGAGGCAACGATTATCGGGTACCCCTAATTCTTCAGGAGCAGGCATACGCTAACCATGGATCACAGGAGGTGCAGGTCGCCACAGCGAGCAGCTGCCCCGCTCCCACAGTCTCCTACCCCTCGGGAGGAGGGCGCAGGGGGCTGCAGGAGAGGGGCCGGGATCCGACATCACCACCGCGGCGTTCGGAGCAAGGTGTTCTCAGGAGGTAGGCCCTCCGCTGGGGAGGTGCCTCAGGGCCTGCCCTCGGCGGAGGACCCGTGGTCGTCGGGGGAACCGCTGGCGACCGCTCTACCCCATCGGCGGCATCCTGGTTTCCGGTCATCGTTGATGGCTCTAGAGTGTGGCGCAAGGCGGGGCCCTCATCTGGCGATATGAAGCAAGGCCAGTACCTGTGAAGAGGGCCCAGTGCCTGTGAAGCTCGCTGCCCCATGACACTCTCACGTAATAATGAGTGGGGCTATACACGCCCCGGAGTCTTAGGGGTGCCGGCCTCAGGCCCTGGGGCTCCCTCCCACGCCTAGTGGCAGCACTTAGCTCCACGCTGGTGAGAAGACGTCCAAGACTAGACTAGGTGCCGGACGCGGCCTTTTGTTTGCTTTCATTGCTTTTTCCTTTGGTTGTCGCTTTCCCCTGCTGGATTCAAGTTGGATTCGAATTTGAGATTTGCGTGTGTTCGGGGAAGGGGTGCTTAGTCTCGTCCGAGCAATTTCTCGCGTTTTGGTTACCACTTCGCCTCAGCTGCCTCCCCTCGCGAGCCCCTCGCGAGCCGGGTCAGGCCTAGCTTGCGCGCAACCCAGACTGCCGCCGACATGTCCTCTCAGGGGGGTGTTTTACTGCAGATCCTACGAACCCAATCAGGGAACGCTCGAGACACCACAACCTCCCACAGGCTGCCTCAGGGCCAGCATGGGACAAAGGTAAACTAGCCGACCAGTGCGTCGCTTAGGCCAACCACTTGGCGCGGGCGCATGGGCAATGTAACGTCTACTAATACGATGAACACAAGTTTTACATAAGGGGCTCCCCCTCCAAAATGCTCTCACTGCCATCAGGCCAAAACCCGAGTTCTGTTCATGCAGGGTAAGGAAGTGGGAACGATACACAATCAGTCAGACAAATCCCCAATGCGTTCTCAGGAGCACCACCCGAGCCGTTGTTGGCGTCGCTGAACTCGCCATCGCTGTCCGCGTCGCCGCCAGCGGCGTCAGGGCCGTTCACCACGCCGTCTTCGTCGGCCACCATGATCACGCCGTCGTTGTTAGAAGCGAAGGCCCTATTAGGAGCATCCACATTGTCTTCCACCCAGTGCGCCAGATCGCCTCGGACGGCCTGGGGAACTGGGGCGATGGCAGCGTCGAAATCAAAGTGGGGATCCATGTTCCGGAGATGGCTGAAGACGCGGGAAAAGGCACGCCCGAGCAGGGCGCGGCTCCTCTCCTCCACCAACCTGTCAGCCCTGACCGACCGCGCCTCCAGCTGCGTCACCACGTCAGTGAAGAACTGAAGATTGCCAGCATAGTTGACTGCATGCGGCTCGCCAACAGCCGCCTCATAGATGTTGCCCAAGGCTGCGTTGGCTCTTTCCCGGAGCGTGGCGAGCATGGGGCCGTGCTCGTGCTCCAGGATCCGCCGCTGACATATCTCGTCCGCGTTCTGGCGCGCGACAACCTCAGCCTCCTCCACCCGCTGGCGGAGAAGGAGCACCTCGGCCTGGGAGGTGGTTAACTCACCTTGCGCCACCTCAAGGGCGGCCCGGAAAGCATCGGCCCGCCACGTCGCCTCCTCCAGCTTGGCCCTCAAGGCAGCAGTCCTGCCTTCGATTTCGGCCCGGATCAACGCCAGCTTCTCTTCGAACTCGTGCTCGAGGTTCAGATGCGCCATCGCCACTCGACGTCCGACCTCCTCCAGGACGCCGGCTTCCTATGCAGCGACATCATCCTCCGCCTGCGTCACCAAGCGCTCCCTCGTCTCCAGACGCTCGTACTCGCGGGTACGTTCAGCGGCTTCCAGCGTCAGCGCCTCCTCACGCTTCTGGAATTCTGCTGAGTCACCGAAGGCCACCTTCATCGACGCGAGGGCTGCCTCGCGCAGCTCTACCTGCTCCTCCAGCGAGCGGCACCAGGCCAGGAGCTCCCGAGCCCGCTCCTCCGCCGCCGTTCGCCGCCAGTCAGCTTCCCGAGCCTCCTCAGCGGCCCAAGATCGGGCCTCCCGAGAGGCCACCAGCGACGCCTTGGCCTCTACGTCGTCAAGATCGCGCTGACGGCGCGCAAGGGCGTTGGCACCCTCTAGCTCGCACCTCTCTGCAGCCAGGCTCAGGCCCTCGGCCTCAAGGTGTGCATCTTCATCGGCAAGCTCCTCACCAAGCAGGCTTACCGCATCAGCCGCCCTTCGAAGGAATCCTTGGCGGAGAGCGCGACGCTCCCGAGCACGCTCGAGCACGTCTTCCACACCATTATCCGCCCCAAGCAAGCGCCGGGGGCCATGAGTCAGCACTCCCCCTCCAGGCTAGGGGCTGGCACCATCGCGACGGCCGGGCATGCCGCGTCAGAAGCCCGGCCTGGGGCCAGCCCGTATCCAGGTGAAGAGCGCAGGGAGCGCCTCAGCCAATCGCAGTCCACGACCAGGAGAGAAGCCCACGACAGGCTGGCTATGCCCCGAGAAGGTCCGCGAAGGAGGATCGCGAGGTGCGTAGGGCCAGGATACGCCTCGGGACGGTTCGCCTCTTCGATCGCCCTCACCACAAGGGCTCCGCTGCTTGGGGCGCTTGAAGACGGTGGAGGGGGCGAAGCCAAGGGGGATGGCTCCTCAGCCGTCTCCGCAAGCTCGGCTGGAAGGGGCCTGCGGAGCAAGGGTCAGTAAGAGTAACAGAAGGATCGGGAGCTGGGAAAGGAGAAGGCTTACTCGTCAGTGGCGAAGTACTTCCTACGCTTCAGCAGGCGACAAGGGTAATCGTCGCCCAGGGCCTCCCTTCTCTTCCGGAGGGCCTCAAAGTCCACGTGGAAGCGGCCTAAGAGTTGGGCGCAGGGATCAACCTGCGACGAAGATGGAGCGTCAAGGCGATCTGCGTCAGGGGCGCCTGCCTGATGTGCGCTGCCAATCGCCTCGACAAGAGAAGCCGCCGGAGCCTCAGGGGCCTCAGTCGCAGGCGCGGAGGGTAGCTGCTTGTCACCCTCAGCCTCAGCGGCATGGGCCCCAATAACTGCTTCCTCATGAGCATCGCCCAGCGCTGTCACCCCGCCGGGAGCCCCCTCGGCCTCTGGCGCCTCATGCCTCCCTGCTCCGCCACTTGAGGAAGATTCGCCTTGGCCGACTGGAAGGGCAGTCACCACCACTGGGTTCTCGTGAGGCCCCTGGAGGCCGGCGGGGCGCGGCCCCCACTCATCAAAGATAGGCATCTGCCTCACAAAATCACCCCTGCTCTGGCAGAGGTACAGCAAGGCCCCTCCCTGCTGGATGCTGCCAGAGTGGGGTCGCCAGTCAGGGTCAAGAGCGCCGTCCTCAGCACTTCAGGCGTCAGGTCCTCTTCCTGGAGCCTCATACATCATCGCGCCCGCTTAAGGCCCAAATCCGGCAGGAGTGGCGTTGGAGAGGAGCAACGCAGCGTAGCAGGAACTCCTTCACCACCTTGGGCGTTGTCACGCCAAGCGACCTCAAGAACGCGAAGCAGTGCCAGACAAAAACAAGCCGGGGGCTCTCAAGCGTCTCCTGGCCCCAGCCCGAATTGGGGACAACAGGTGAAGTTGGCTCCGACAGCAGGGGGCTGGGCACCCCAGCATCCACATACAGCCACCGCTCGCAGAACCCAGCCGCGGGTGGAGGGAGCTTGAAGTCAATCCCAGAGGCCGTTGTCTCAGACGCGGCAACGAAGCTCGCGCACGCCCAGCATTGGGTAGGGTCAACAAGGCGCAGCGAGAAGAAGTGGCGCAGCAAGGCAACCGAAGGAAGGATGCCCATCATAGCCTCACAAACAAAGGCGAAGAACGAAAGGAGAGTGATGGATTCAGGACTCAGATGCATCATGTGGATCTGATAGTGGGAAAGCACGGCATTGAAGAAATCAGAAAAGAGAGGAACCAGACCCGCCCACAGGGCGTCGGCAAAATACGGGACCTTGGTGACTATCCTGTCGATGGAGAAGTGGGACGCGGGCCAGGCCGTCGTCCTCCCGCATTCGTTGAAGATAGTGGCCAGAGCCGAGCTGACCTTGCCCAAGCCCTCGGCGGGGGCCGCCAACGGCGGCGGGCAAGGCGGAGACACGGGTTTCTTCCCTCTTCCCTTCTTTGTCGGAGCCATGGCGATGGGAAGGGGGGGAAGGTTCAAGATTGGGTTGAAAACAGAAACCAGAGTTCGAGCGGAGGAAGGACAGAGGGCGCTCGAGCAACAGAAAGGGGAACGGTTATGTACGACTATGGGTCCGCCTAGCATGGCGCAAAATAAGGAGGGCATGGGGGAACAGTGCCGCCCACATCTAATCAACCGCCACGCGGCGCCCAAGGCCGCAGGCTGTTAGGGCCCACAGCGCTTCGCTCTTGCCCTTCCGCCTCCCTGCACGGCCAAGTCCGGGCGCGCCTTGGGCCCGGGGGCTACTGTCGGCGTTCTAGGAACGGGGGTCCCCAGACTTGCCTGCCTGCAGCCTGCGGCGTGGCTCAAAGGGGGGGGGGGCAGCAGGGCCCATCTTCATCAACATAGACCCAAGACCCTCGCGAGGGGCCAAGCCTCACGGGGTGGATGACACGGAGCTTCCTCAGGCACGGCCTCATCAGGCTGGCTCGCGAGGAGGCGGAGAGATCAAGGCGGGGTACCTCACGAGGTGCCTGTGACGCAAGCCATGACGACCAAGGGCGCCAGGCGGGTGCCAGCCCGCGCAGTGTCCTCCTTTCCTCTTTGGTGCAAAGGGGGCAAGCGCAGCCGCGGAGTACCGAGGCATCAGGCAAAGGTTGCCATTTCGGTGCAATAAGACCAAGACCAGGAAGACTGCAAGACAGAGGTCATCGTGGAGCCAAGGACGGTGTCACCACCAGAGCTTTGTGCAGGCGAAGACTACTTTTGTCAGGGTAGCTAGTACTAGCTGCCCCCCTTCAAATTAGCTCGCCATTGTTGGCTCCCTTCCCGCTCGATATTTGGGAAGAGGACCAGGGCCTCTATAAATAGGACTAGCCGCCCACAAAGCAAAGGGGTTCTGGAGAGGAGGTTCTTTAGAGAGGGGGTTCGATAAGAGAGAGAGAGAGAGAGAGAGAGAGAGAGAGAGAGAGAGAGAGAGAGAGAGAGAGAGAGAGAGAGAGAGAGAGAAGGGTGGCTGAGCTCCTCCCAGCAGTTCATCACCCCAGCCAAGAACGGACCCTCGCGAGGCCGTTCTTCCTTGTATCATTCATCATCATCAGCCCAAGAGGCAATCCACCACGCCACACACTGGAGTAGGGTATTACACCACAACGGTGGCCTGAACCAGTATAAACCCTGTGTCCCTTGTGTTGTTCTTTCCACAGCTTAGATCTTAGCGAGGCGGAGGGGTGCAGGTAGGTAGGAAGCGAAATCTCCACGCGCACCCCAGTGCTCGAACCTCAAGGGTCTGCCGGAACCCGAAATCCGACAACAACACCCCCACCTTCTTCACCAACCAAGGAGATATAATCACATGGGTATGGGCACTCCCCTTGGCAACTGCCAAGCTTGGGGGAGGTGCCCCGATATCGTATCACAATCACAACTCCTATCTTTACTGTTTTTCTTAGTTCGATCCTATTAGTAGTATCTTGATCTAGTAGAATAAAGTTTATGGCATGATCTAGTTTTGAGTTTTGCTTTATGATCTCTCTTTGTAATCGAGTCCGTGAGCTATATATAATAAAGATTAGTGTTGAGTCAAGGGCTTGATTATTTTGTCATGATCTTGGGTGAATAAAAGAAAGATAAAAAGAATAAAAAGAAGCAAAAAGTTCATATTGATCTTATTGAGAGTAATGACTTCACATAGAAAGAGTATGATGATTAAAAGTTGTTGGGAGTTGGCAGACATAGATTTGGTCATTGTTGCAATTAATAGGAAGTAATAAGGAAAGAGAGGTTTTCACATATAGATATATTATCATTGACATCTTTTATGATTGGGAGCACTCATTAAAATATTACATGCTAAAGAGTTGATGTTGGACAAGGAAGACAATATAATGAGTTATGTATTTCTTATATCTGAGATAAAGTATGTTGTCATGGATCCTCTAACTTGTTGAGCTTGCCTTTCCCCCTCATGCTAGCCAAATTCTCAGCACCAAGTAGAAATACTACTTGTGCTTCCAAATATCCCTAAACCAGTTTGGCCATGAGAGTCCACCATATCTACCTATGGATTGAGTAAGATCCTTCAAGTAAGTTGTCATCGGTGCAAAGCAATAAAAATTGCTCTAAATATGTATGATTGATTGGTCTGGGAGAAATAAGCTTTATACGATCTTGTGATGTGGAAGTAATAAAAGCGACAGACTGCATAATAAAGGTTCATATCACAAGGGGCAATATAAAGTGACGTTCTTTTGCATTGAGATTTTATATATCCAACCATAAAAGCGCATGGCAACCTCTACTTTTCTCTGCGAAGGGCCTATCCTTTATTATTATCTTCTACCTTATGCAAGAGTCATGGTGATCTTCACCTTTTCTTTTTCATTTTATCCTTTGGCAAGCTCAGCATGTTGGAAGC
>NC_041386.1:22150691-22173351 GCF_002162155.2 Triticum dicoccoides
GATGTAGGGGAGCATGAACCATTATTGTTGACATTACCCTTGAGGTAATAGGTTGTGGGGCAAAACTATAAGCCCCTATCTTTCTCTGTGTCCGATTAAAACTCCGTAACCACAAGTATCGCATGAGTGTTAGCAATTATGGAGGACTAAATGATAGTTGAGTATGTGGACTTGCTTTTTAGCTCTGACATAGACTCTTTCCGATGTTATGATAAATTGCAATTGCTTCAATTACTGAGATTATAGTTTGTCGAAGCCCAATAAGGTTTATGATTTATACTTTTGCATTGTGAATAGATCATCACTTAAACATAAGGAATCATATGAAAAAATCTATATATGTTGCTGTTATGAGAATAATCATGATGCCTTCATGTCCATATTTTATTTTTATCGACGCCTCTACTTCTAAATATGAGGACATATTTATTGTTATCGGCTTTTCGCTTGAGGACAAGCGAGGTCTAAGCTTGGGGGAGTTGATACGTCCATTTTGCATCATGCTTTTATATCGATATTTATTGCATTATGGACTGTTATTTCACTTTATGTCACAATACTTATGGCTATTCTCTCTTATTTTACAAGGTTTACATAAGGAGGGAGAATGCCGACAGCTGGAATTCTGGGCTGGAAAAGGACCAAATATTAGAGACCTATTCTGCACAACTCCAAAAGTCCTGAAACTCCATAGAACATCTTAAAATAAAAAAACAAAAATTCTCGCCAAAGATGAAGGCCAGGGGGCCCACACCCTTCTCACGAGGGTGGGGGGCGCCCCCCTAGGGCGCGCCCCCTACCTCGTGGGCCCCCTGGTGGCTCTCCGATGCCCATCTTCTCCTATATGAAGTCTTTCGATGAGAAAAAATAGGAAGGAACTTTTTAGGACGAAACTCCGCCGCCACGAGGCGGAACCTTGGCAGATCCAATCTAGAGCTCCGGCAGAGCTGTTCTGCCGGGGAAACTTCCTTTCGGGAGGGGGAAATCATCACCATCGTCATCACCAACGCTCCTCTCATCGGGGGAGGGCAATCTCCATCAACATCTTCACCAGCACCATCTCATCTCCAAACCCTATTTCATCTCTTGTATCCAATTCTTGTCTCAAAGTCTGGGATTGGTGCTAGTAGGTTGCTAGTAGTGTTGATTACTCCTTGTAGTTGATGCTAGTTGGTTTAATTGGTGGAAGATCATATGTTCAGAACCTATATGCATATTATTACCCCTCTGATTATGAACATGAATATGCTTTGTGAGTAATTACGTTCGTTCCTGAGGACAAGGGAGAAGTCTTGCTATTAGTAGTCATGTGAATTTGGTATTCGTTTGATATTTTGATAAGATGTATGTTGTCTAGCCTCTAGTGGTGTTATGTGAACGTCGACTACATAACACTTCACCATTATTTGGGCCTAGAGGAAGGCATTGGGAAGTAATAAGTAGATGATGGGTTGCTAGAGTGACAGAAGCTTAAACCCTAGTTTATGTGTTGCTTCGTAAGGGGCTGATTTGGATCCATATGTTTCATGCTATGGTTAGGTTTACCTTAATACTTTTGTTGTAGTTGCGGATGCTTGCAATAGAGGTTAATCATAAGTGGGATGCTTGTTCAAGTAAGAACATCACCCAAGCACCGGTCCACCCACATATCAAATTATCAAAGTATCGAACGCGAATCATATGAACGTGATGAAAACTAGCTTGACGATATTCCCATGTGTCCTCGGGAGCGCTTTTCCTATTATAAGAGTTTGTTCTGGCCTGTCCTTTGCTACAAAAGGATTAGGCCACCTTGCTGCACTTTATTTACTTTTGTTACTTGTTGCTCGTTACAATTTATCCTATCACAAAACTATCTGTTACTACTATATTTCAGTACTTGTAGAGAATACCTTGCTGAAAACCGCTTATCATTTCCTTCTGCTCCTCGTTGGGTTCGACACTCTTACTTATCGAAAGGACTACGATAAATTCCCTATACTTGTGGGTCATCAAGACTCTTTTATGGCGCCATTGCCGGGGAGTGTAGCACCTTTCGTAGGTGGAATTTGGTAAGGAAAAATTTATATAGCATGCTGAAATTTACTGTCACTTGTTACTATGGAAAGTAATTCTCTGAGGGGCTTGTTCGGGGTATCTTCACCCCGTCCAGTAGAGCAAAGAGTTGCTCCTCAACCTACTGAACCTATTGAAAATGAAACTCCTTTTGAATTTCCTTCGGGTATGATGGAAAAACTGCTAGCTAACCCTTTTACAGGAGATGGAGCAAAGCATCCTGATGAGCACTTAATATATGTGGATGAAGTTTGTGGATTATTTAAGCTTGCAGGTATACTCGATGATGTTGCTAAGAAGAAGGTCTTCCCTTTATCTTTGAAGGGAGACGCATTGATATGGTATAGGCTATGTGATGATATGAGATTCTGGGACTATAAAAGATGACGTCACACTCAATGAACAATCATCAGTTTATGAAATGCCTACTTCTGACCGCCCTGTCCCACCAAAGATTCCTCTGCTGTGCACTGCCTACGTTGGGTCACTGACATGCATGCCATGCACCCAAAGAGCCCACATGTCAGTGGAAGAACAGCGCGGTGTCCTAGGTCAGAGTCGAGGGCGCCACTCGTGGCACGCCCGGCTGAACACGCCTCCGTGCCGCATTCAAACGCCTCCATGAAACCCGCCCGTGTGGAAGTCGAGAAACCCACTCTAGACACACGTCCGTTCATGACCGGGCCGCTCCCCTATCTCCTCCACTATTTTGTCCACTCTTACAATGGCTTACGAAGATTAGTTATTCCGCATCCAAGCCGGCTGGGTAGCCCACCGGATACAAGCTATGCAGCTCGCTGATCCACCTCCCTCCCCTCGCCCGACGAAGCCAGTTGCCGCCCCAAGCCGTGGAATTTTGCCATGTGTTGTTTTCATGGACTAGCAAGATGCCCGTGCATTGCACGGAACATCAAGATGCATTTTTCACAAACTCCCGCATGCATGCAAGGGATAATTAATGTCCTCCTTTGCTAGTACCACGAGGCAAACACCATTAATATTGCATCGATTAGTGTTAGTGGCCTTGTATATCTGCAAATTGTAATTTTTATAGTGGCCCCTTGTATATAAAAATGGAGAGAGAAAGATGAGAGATAAGGTGAGGAGGAGTGGGGCGTGGTGGTGACTGGTGGTCGGACTGGGCGGAGGCATGGGGATGGACGGCGCATTATGTCTAGGTTTCTATCTCTCTCACACCCACCCACGTAGGTGGGGGACGTGCACGAAGAGAAGAGGTGCACGCACGGCGCACGTACTCCCATCTCTTTCCCAACCACACCCGCGCGGGTACACGGTGGAGCTCATTTCTGTACGAAAAAGCAGCCCATGTGGTAATTTGGCACGTGTACTGGTTGTCCACTTGGTGGAGGGAGGATCGTCTACCACGGGTGAACAAACAAATTGTGACTTGACGTGTTATGTTAAATTAAAAAAAGAGGCAAACCATGTGGGTCCTACCTTAGATGCAAGGCTCTAAACACTGGAGTACTTTTGATATGTCCCGTCAACTCGCAGAACGAGGAGAAGCTTGCTTAGTACGCCGTCTCCCCCACCCACGGGCGCGGTGGCTCGCAGGATGAGGTGAAGCTTGCTTACTAGTACGCCTTACGCCCGCTCCCTCGCCCACGCGCGCGGTGGCTTGTAGCCCGAGGAGAAAATTTTACTACTCCCTCCGTTTACTCCTCGTCCCTACTACGTACTTTGGTTAGTACTCCCTCCATTTACTTATACAAGGCCACTATAAAAAAATACATTTTGCATCTATATAAGGCCACAAATAGTAATCGAGACAAAAGTTACTACTCCCTCCTTTCCAGTTTATGGCTCAATTTCAAAATCTCTCCAACCAAGGTAGACGGTGAGTGGTCGAATTAATTTCGTATTTTGCACAAGTAATTAGTACGCTCGTTTTTCACAAGAAGTTATGTTTATCGAGGCATTAATTAGAACGAATGCATGAATGACCACTAAATTTCCATGAACTTGTACATGCATTGGTTAGTGTCCTCTTGACACTGCTTGTGTCGGGTGATCTAACGCACCTCGAAATCCAACATGTAATGGTACTACTACTAGTATAGTAGAATTGAGACTTATCAAACGGAAAAACGAATGTTTTTTAGATGAGCCCTATAAACCCTAGTGGGTACGTACTCCGTAAAAACAGATTTTTCCAAAACCAAGTCGCTCCCTTTCATGAATTATGTAGTATACTCCTCCGTTGACGCTCCCTTTCATGAATTCTATACTTCCTGTCGCCGACATGTGGGACATATAGCAACCGGATCGACGTGTCAAGCACCAAATAACAGTGCAGAACAGCAGGGGACGCACCCCACTCGTACCGGCCCAGTAGTAGTAATGAGCAATGAGACGTCAAATGACAATGCCGCACTTTCCCAGACGGACGAAGCAACCATTATTTCACACTTTGGTTCGCCATCATCTCAAACCACGTACTAGTATTGCTTCTGCCTCAAGAGGGACACGCGCATCGCCTTGGTACATCATGACACGTGGGAACGCATGACAGGCCATGCTCCCTCGCCAATCGCTCGATAAAATCACCTCATTTTTACTATACTTCCTCCGTATCGGTTTACTACATGGCATGCACGTCGTTCTAGGTTGAGAATTTAACTGGCTATATATGTGATAAACATTACTCTAGCCTTTTAAAAAATGTATACTTTTGTACAACAATACTATCGATGGATTGCGCCATGGAGCAAAACTTGAAATTAAAAAAAGGTGGTACATATAGAGAGCGCTCGTCGCCAAATTATGCATATAGTACTATTAAAAAGGCTAGTCACAATAATGGTGTCCAGCACAACCCACCCCTCAAATAAAACTAAGAGGGTGCTTGGATACGTTTTAGTCCCATGACTAAAAGTAGTGGGACTAAAACATGCTAGCCTCACCCATGCTTGGACGATCCAAATACTAAAAAGGCTAAAATCAAGTTAATGAGAATTTATTATCCTCCAAACCCTCCAATCCAGAACTCGCCTGTGTTAAAGGAGAGGAGTTAAATGAGTAGAGAGAGGACTAATCCACATTTTAGTAGGGGTACCCCTGACTAAAATTTTTTAGTCTCAAGACTAGTTTTAGCCCCTCTTTAGTCAGGGGTGCTTGGAACTTTAGCCTCTTAAAGAGACTATTTTTAGTCAGACTAAAATAAGTCCCTTGGATCCAAGCACCCTCTAAGCATCCTGGAATTCTTTGACAAAACTAAGCACCCTGAAATTCTTTGACAACTAAACTGCTGGCTATATGATGTTGGCCATATATATTGTACGTATATAATGTGAAGAAACAAGTGGTAGTACTATACCAACTAAAAGATGAAATGTAAGAAATACTAGTATGTACGTACTGAAGAGTTAAAGTAATGAGAATAAACATAACATAGTTCTGCTGGGGGCTTAGCACAACACACCCCTCAAATTAAATTAAGCACACCTGAAATTAAACTTTGCAACTATTCCGGTAGACACTGCATTAGAACCACCATGAGCAATGACATTGCCACCTTACTCAAAGTCCTCGTCCACGTCCTCGACAACGTCCTTGTCCCTCTTCCTCTTGGTCGATACTTCTTTGCTTGAACCGCACACTTGGCTGTTGCTCTTCATCCAACCCTTGTAGATATTGAAGCAAAGGTAGCCATCCATTGCAGCGTAGTGGATGTGGTCTATATCTAGTACATTCCGCTGCCATGCATGACGATGAAACGTGTATGGAGGTTTCTCCAGTTTACCGTATGAAGGATGAACCATGGCTCCTGCCAGGGTCAGCATTGAAGGCTGACGAGAGGACACCAGCCGATTCTTCTAGAGGTCGAAGGGGTTGCCTACAATGAGACCTATCCGACGCAAGACATCCCTGTCGTTCTTAAAGTCTACAATAATGAATTTCACTGTTTTGTCCTTGAGGAAGTTCTTAAAATCCTGGCACTCAACGTCGGCATGGCATATGTGGTAGACCAAGCAAACGTTATCTACACAAACCTGGATCATGGCGGGCTTCTTCCTCTCTTCGTCCTTTAGATCCTTCTCTTGTCCCAGGACTGTGGTGTACTCAACATCTAGCCCAGCGACCCACTCATCATCTGAGTTTTCGAACATGCGTCTGAAGCGAGAAAGGCATCCTTTCACCATCGCGAAAGAACGGGTGTAGATGACGTCGAACTCATCACCGGTGATGGTTCTAACCTTGTACTCAGCGCCGATCGTGGAGATTTGGGATGCCATGGATTTGGGAGGAGGGTTAGGATTAGTGGAACTGCCGTAATGTGAATGGATGGGACGACTAGGAGCGAACCGTCGTAGTATCGAAGGACGTGCGGGGACGAGTAGGAGCGAACTGCCAGCATGCGAACGGCAGGGTAGTGGCTTTCCATTCTCCAATGATACGGGCTTCCGAGAGCCCTTGGATCTGAGATCGTACGGTTGCATGGCGTGATTCTAGACCTATGGGTGAATATCCTATCCTAGAGGGTTATTCTGCAAATTTTCAGCAACTTAGCATGCGACCGTTTGATCTCAGATCCAAGGGCTGCCAACAGCCCATATCATGGTCACGCCTACCACGACCGTCGCGTCGCTCATGCAGTCACGCCCTTGGAGATTTAACACGGTGCGTTAGGCTATCTGATGTTGGCATGTCATACATAGTCATCACTTAGTCACTCATACTACAACAAGGTTGGCTATAAGTGTACTTTTACTCCTCTCTATCTCTTTCTTCGTACTCAAGGAAGAAACGGTGCTAAGCGCGTGTATTTATTGCATTTGCCAAGGAGTGACCTCTTCCAATGAAATGGTGTTGCTAAGTTTGCTTCATTTAATTAGCTATAGACTCAAAATTGTCTTTTCACCTAGGTACACGCGCTTAGCACCGTTTCTTCCTTGGGTCACCAAACTAGTCTCTCTCTTCTTGATTAACTTGCCACATTAGACTTTATGCTTATGTGGCAAGCTTAATCACCTGTAGGAGCAAGTAAAAGTAAGTACAATAGTGCGCTTTACATGGCATTTTTGCATATGTGGAGGAAAGAGAGGCAAGGAAAAAGTGGAGAAGTGGGCTCTCATGCAAGAGCCAGCCTCTACTACATGGTGGAGCATTGGGAGAGGCACCTGTATGGAGGTGGTCAGGAATCTGGGAGACTCACACCGGTCGTAGCGCCGTAGTTAAAATGATAATGGCAAGTCAAATCACGGGGCCCCACCTGTCCAGCAGTTACTCGCTGTCAAATCACACGGCCCTACGTTTGCAGCAGCCTACTCTCTCGTCTTCTCCCGTCTCTGTTGAACCGACTAGGCGGAACTGCCCCGCCACCTACCGCACAGGAAAAGCCCCGCCCTCGACTTTTAAATACAACTACATCCGCTTAAGAATCCAATGATATACTTTTTGTGACATAGTAACTCATATTTAGTTAGTCAAATGGATGACCTAGAACTACGTGCAGGCCCTATAAACCGAGACGCCTAAAAATAAAAAAACCGAGACGGAGAGGGTAGTTCAGCACGCATCTTTTTAGATCAATATAGTCGGGATTCACCAAGGAGCAAAACCAAGTGGTAGGCTGCTCCTGTCGTGTTGGCGTAGCAACTCAAGTAGGGTCAGTCCGCACACGAAATGGCGACACACTTAACAGGACCCCTTTGGCCGACATGTGGCTCATCCACCGTCTTGTTCCACGTGTGATGCACCAAATTACAGTTCGGAGCAGCGGTTGGAATTGGAGGCACCCCGGTCGTAGCGCCGCAGTAGTAGACAATGAGAGACGAGGGGTCAAATCACAAAGCCCCACCTTTCCCGCATTAAGCTGGATGGACGAAGCAACCATCATTTCACTCTAGGGCGCAAGAGCATAAAGAAAAGACAAAACAATGATGTGTGCGGCAGCTACCTAGGGCACCCTAGGGTAGGGGTCTCCACTACAGATCCTTTTTTTTGAAAGCGCCTCCACTACAAATCGGCTTCTCCCTCGTCCTCTTGAAGAAAACCGATGATGAGTGCGGCGGTAGGGTTTGTAGGAGTACTACAGCGTGCGGGGCCATGTCATAGTAAACGGGTTCGAGCCGACGCCTTAAATATGTGTGGGCTGCTTGGTTTTACGAGAATGAGGTAGCATTTTGGGTTCGGGGACCAGTGGAGATATAGTACGTACAAAAAATTGTGGACGTAGGTTCGACCGAAAGGCAATGATGCATGGGCCCTTCATTTTGACATACCCGAGGCTGCGTGAAATTTGCTACTCTACTCAAAACTAGTAAGGTACACATGTATTGAACGCATGAGATTTCGAAACCAAATTATGAATAAATACACACTATAGGATGTAAAGCTTTGAGTCATATATGCATGATGTAGATGTTCGCTTAGTTCTTATAGTTCATCTCATTCAAAATCAATAAGTTTTATAAAAATGTTAAGATTCATGGGGTTGTGCATTGTACTCCCTCTGTTCCAAAATAGATGACCCAACTTTGCACTAACTTTGTACAAAGTTAGTGCAAAGTTGGGTCATCTATTTTGGAACGGAGGGAGTAAATCATAAAGTAAAAAACAAATAATGGCAATTCATTTAGAAAATAATAATCAAATATGATACAGAAGATTCTATAACAAAGGAGAAGTGCTTGTGTTTTGAGGTTTGTGCATTATGCTTAAGTTCAACCATGGAGTCTTCTAAATTGTACATGTGGCAGATCTGGTGGAATGTTGATGATATCCAACGGCTGGTAGTGCTCGGATTTGCCTATCTCTGCACTGTCGGGTTAGCTTTATCCAACGACCATCTTTCAAAGTTATTGGCACACTATATAGTTCTTGTGCCATAGTTGCATGTTTTGGAAAAAAGCTACTAGTGGGTTGTACTATCTATTTAGGAATAGAAGATGTATACATGGAAGTTGTAGGGAAAGAGATGACATGGAGCATCTCAATTCCTATGAGTAGGGATTGGAAAAGAGATGTCATTTGGTTCATATCATAGGAACTTTTCTATTGAATATAGAGATGACATGTTTCTCAATTCCTATGAGGAGGGATTAGAAAAGAGATGTAATTTGGTTCATATCATAGGAACTTTTCTATTGAATATACGCTAATGTTTATTTTCCTTTTAAATTAAGGGAGTATAGGAATCCATTCATATGAACCAAGTGGCTCTAAAGCTATAGAAATGATATCATGTTTATTTCCTTTGAAATGTGGAGTATATGAATCTATTCCTATGAACCAATTGGCTCTAAAGGAAAAAAATCCTATAAAAATCATATCATATAGAGTTCCTATGATATTCCTCGACACTAAAGGATGCTTGAAATTGCTGCGGGTGTTATGATGGTCTTTCTTTGTAGACTCCTCACCCAACTTTATAGTTACCTCTCGAAGATGAATGAAATGATATATACATGGTATTATACATGTGCAATTTGGTACACGAAAACTTGGTAAAAGTTCGCGAGGTTCGAATTTTCAATAAAGCTATATGCACTGCATTTCGGAACGAAGGGAGCATATGGTAGTTGCTAACACTCACGTGGAAGATTTGTGTGTAGGAGGAGTGGCTGTTCTGTTAAATGACATGGCAAAACTGACACTGTCGGATGCCGATCTAACGGTCCTTATGGCGTTCGTCAGGAAAAGGCTTGTGGCAAACGTTTGTTGGATAATGATTTACGGACACATGCATTGCATTGATACGTGCCCCCCTCTCTCTCACGCACACGCACCCTCAGGAGTCACGACTCTCTCGAGTCCTCTCGCAGACTCGCACGTCGCACCCACCGTCTATCTGCAGGTAGACGTCATGCACATATGTGCTCTTCACACCCTACCCCCAGAACTTCTAAAAAACAAAAGACGGCACACACATTTTATTTTAGCTCACACGTCACACACTTGTACTATTACTCTTGCGGTGAACGTTCTTTGGGCATAGTATATTGTGCTCTCATGAAGAGAAGCGGTGCACGCACGCACTAGTTCTCTCACACCCACTCGCGGGTACACGTAGGAGCGCATTTTTTTGAAGTTGGTACAACAAAATCACTCCACTATATATAAAAGCAGGAGCCTTAGCACGTGCTTTACTAGGGTTCCTCTCATTCACTCTCTCATGCTCCCCAGATCTAAGCAACACATAGGTGGCCACACTCTCTCTTAGCTCACGGCTGGTCACAAATCTGGCCAGACAACCTCGACCGGGGCAGGGGTGTAGGTGCATCGTTCACACTGTCGTCGGCGGCGAGGGAGGAGACCAATGGCTGCCCGCGCATCCCGATCGGCGGCCGTGCCGTTCTCTCTGAGAGAGCGCCGGCTCGGGAGGGCCTCCGACCACTTCTTCCTCCCTGCGGTATTGTGGCCAAGATGCGGCCTCCCGACGCCGTCTTTGCGACATGCCGACGACCCTCAGGTATATATTCCTTCGAAACCTGCCTTGCTCTACTGCCCCAGCTCCCTTCATGTGGATCCTTTTCTACTTCCGTCCGCTGTTCCAAAGCCACCTAGACTTCTACTAAGGCACGTGCTTTGCATGTATGTTTTGTATGATAGATACTCATATACCTTCTTTTTAGAGAGAGAAATGGGTACTTGTATCTTGAGTAGATATCATAGTGTGTTTGTTTGCATGATCTAAGGACTATTCTGAAATAAGGAGCAAATCACTTGCACAAATCAAACTGAGTTCCAAGTAAGAATTTGATTACAAGATAAAAGTTGTAGTTTTATTATATGCCGTTTCCTGGGTTCCACTGATGTATAGTTCCAGAGTTGTTTGACGGTTTACATGCATGTTTATGGACTATTTTGTGCAACTAAATAAGTCATTTAGGTCTGACAGACACTCATGTCCTGTATTAGCTTGAGGTATAGCTTATGTATGACTGAAATAAAATATTACACTTTTTTTGCGAATAATAAAAATATTACATTTCTCGATGAAGCAGAATAAAACTTTAGCTAGCATCAGCCATGCAATGTTATGTTATGTGAACAGTGTAAACTTTGCAGTATAGCGGCATCTAAAAAATCCATTTTTACAGTAATCTAAAAAATTAGTTAGTAGTAGAGTGTTTATTTGCCAGGTGACAACGGGGAACCAAAATGTGCTAGCTATTTGCCAACTTGTCGTACTTGCATGTGAGGAGGTGGCAGCAGTTTCTAGACATTTCTCAACTTTAGTAGGTGCAATCCAGATTCAACGGGGACTTCTTTATTTGTTTACTTGAAGAGCAGAGTCGGCCATGTGCACAAGGAGCGGGAGCGAATCCGGCAGCTCTTAGCCGTCAGATCATGTCATCCTTTGTTTGATGGACGGCAGTGATATGCATGAGAGGGGAAATGAACGGTGGAATTTGAGCCAATGCTTGTTTGGGCGGGAGAACCGAAGATGGAGGGGTAAATCCAATTTCAAAACTACCGCATTATAGTAGTAGTAGATTAGAAGTAAAGCTATTTCATACAGTCGACTCAAAGCGTTGGTTCAAACAGGGAAGAAAGTGGGAAAGCTGTAGCATGAATCTAGGACTTGGTTCTAAGAGGAAACAGGGGGAAGTAGTAATATCTGTCACTGTTTAAATAACCGTATATCTTATTTGCGCAAACAGGGAGGTCTGTCTCCATATCATTTTGGGACGTCTGTCTCTGTATCATTTCTATCCGCGCAATCAAAAGCACACACCTTGGTTTTAGTACAACTGCACAAAATGAGATGGCTATCCCTTGTTGCCGTCGTCTAACCTCCCGTCTTCATGGTATCCCTACATTGGTAGTAACTAAGGTAGAATGACCAACACAATCTAAAAGAAGCTGATTCGTATGTTTTACTTCCTGATTGCAGTGCAGGGACGAGCGAAAACAACTACATCCTAGTCCGGAATGCACTTTCTACCAGTTCATCCACGGACCAAGGACTAGCTGGCACGGTTGCACAACGGTTTTTTGGACAGGTGCGTGGACAAGAGGCATTGTGGTCTGCTTATTTCTGCAAATAGCGGTGCTTAAATTTAGTGGAATGCACAAGCATTTCAGCTGGTCAGTAAACTGCATGGTTCAATTTAGCATTCCAGCTGATACCACAATTATAATTGGTTATTCTGGAATGAGAGAACCTAACCCTGAATGGTGGCAACAAGAAAAAACCAGAGTGAACTCCAGGAAATTTAAGCCTGCCGGGAGGCCCTTTGCTCAGAGAGAAGCCTTGCTTGTTTTTTCCTGATTTGTAAACCTTCTCACAACTTTGTCTTTTGCTGTGAACTAGTATATGTTTGTTATGTTCTATGAATCATTGAGATGTATAAAATTGCTTAACTTATGCTTTTCAAGTTTTTTATGAAGACGAGTTTAATGTGAGTGTTCCACATGAGCGCTGGACTAGCGTGTGAACGTTTGGAATTTATTACATTGTGGCCTCAATTAACTGCATGAACCACTGTAACAAGATATATAGTTGCTTATATGTCAGATAGTAGATTGTTGATTGTTAGCTGGTCGATAGCCTAGTGTTGAAGCGAGCTGAGCGAATGTGCCGTGTTTTGCACAACTGCTTACAAGTGGGGTAGCACCAGCAGTGTTTACAAGTACTTATGTATACGTCGGCGCACGGTTCTCGAACGAGTGCTCTATTTCGTCAAAACACACACTGCTCGTATGATAAACCGTGACAACTTATGTCTTACCATGCCATATTCATGAAAAAACTAGTGAGGACGCATCTGTTTCGGCAACAATTATGATGGTTCTCACATGATTCACGGGCACACAAAAGTAGCAGCAGTTCCCATAGACGGATTCAAACAGAGTACTAGCCCCAGAGGGGTCAATAACATGCAAGGTTCGGATAATTAGACACAATCCAAACTACTATTAAACACTAGCTGGGGCAACTATTTCATGCCTCGATCTAATTTGGGCTGGACACAAGACAGACCTTGCCATGAACATCATCGAGGACGTCCCGCAACAGCTCAATCCTGTGAACCTTCATGAAGACAACCTTGTGGCCTTGCCACTGATAAACTTGTTTGTGGAGGCATGCCACGTCATCTTCCCGCGTAAGATTGACAAGAACAGTATTCCTCACAAACAAAGGAGTAGCTTTGAACTTCTTGTGCTTCAGTACACCCTGGACAACACACCTGACAACAGTGAGGCTGGAATACAACTCTTCATTGGTATAACCGCAAATGGCTTCCAGGATCCAACAGCCTAAGAACTCCGTTTTCCCAGTGCGTATATTCAGGTCGTCTGCCTCATAGCGAGTGACATGTACAACCACACAATCCTTGTCTGGATCAGGGCTCTAATTGAAACAGAAACAAATTCTGAATTACATTTCAGTATAAGAAACACAAGTTATTTAAACCACTACTTATACCATGGCATCGAAGCTAATAAAATTGTGCATTATTAATCACCACATGCTTCCTTTTCTAAAAAAAATCACCACATACTTAGATGAAAAACCACAATCGAGATCGGCAAAGAAGGAAATCACCTTGGGCAGCTCAGCGGGGGGGCGGGGACACATCCTCGAAGGGGGAAAACTACTCCTGCAGTGCCACGGGGGCTGTAACCTCAAACGGGGCGTTGACCATCTCAGTATCTGGGGTCGCCTCCGTGGTTGCCTCCATCTTCTTGGAGCTCTCTGTCTTGTGGGGATCAGCCTCCCGCGTCTGCTGCAATATCGGCAGACCTTTGCCTGGTTCTCCTTGATCCATCATGAAACTGACGAATACTAGGAGTCCACTGAAAGGAAAACACAATTGCAATGACAATGAAACAAAAAAGAGAGTGAGGATCGGTTACTGCTTTGCAAAAGTTCTTTTTTTCCCTCTGAACGAAAATATACCAACATCACGGATCCGCTTACCTTCCCTTCGTTCAGAGAGAAGAACAGTGGCAGATGCAAGTGTTGCCTTTCTTGAAGACAGTGAGGGAGAAGGGGATTCAGCAAAGAGTGAAATGATGGTTGCTTCGTCCGTCAACTTAGACTGCGGGGAGGTGGGGTTTTGTGATACGACGGCTCGTTACTGCCGCGCTACGACCAGGGTGACTCTCCGCCTGCATACTGCCTTCTAATTTGGTGGATGGCATTTGGGCCCGCGCGCTGCATGACCCGCATGTCGGTGAACAAAAGTATAACAACATTCAGTAGAGGGAGACATTCCAATGACCTAGGAGGAGCCAGAAGCGGTAGAGTGTCTCCACTGTACTTGTAGTAATTGTTTTTCTGGGTAGCTGTAGAGTGTCTCCACTGTACTAGTAGTAATTGTTTCTCGGGTCCCAAGACAAAACAGCCCATCCACACTAGTAAATAGTAAAATCAATTCAAAAACCTGGGTGCTCTTCTTCCTCCTCGCTCCCACCCACCTCACGTCAGCTCGCTCCACTCGTACCCCCAAATTCCTCACCTCACTCCTACAGAAAACCTCAGCTCCCCTTCTTCCTCACTCCTACAGAAAACCCCCAGCTCCCCTTCTTCTTCGCTTGCACTACAACTAGGCTCGTCATTCGTTACTCTACTCAAATCCATGAGCGCGACGCGACGCCCTCAAGGAAAATGGAGTCGGCTGACCCCAGCGCCAAGAAGATGAGGCTCCCACCAGTGGCGATGCTTGTTGTAGATCCCGCACCCGGCAGTGCAGGGAGAAGCGTCGACCCCGCCCCCACCGGATCCCAGGAACCCGTAGAATCTCGGGTGGACTGCATCAGTGATCTCCCGGACGCCATCCTTGGGGAGATCATCTCGCTTCTCCCCACCAAGGATTGCTGCCGCACGCAAGTCCTCTCAATTCGATGGCGCCCTCTATGGCGCACCGTTCCCCTTAATCTCGACTGTCGTCAGCTATCTCTCTTCAATGATTTTGAAATCCCCAGAGCCATCATCTCCTCCCACCAGGGCTCCGTTCAAAGCCTCTGCATCCCGTCATGCTACCTGAGCAAGCATACCATGCCCTGCACGGTGGACGCCTGGCTGGAATCCCCTGAAGTCACAGAACTACATCTGCTTGAGTTCTACTATTCCCTTGGAAATCACATACCACATACCGAACACCATGAACTTGTGCCCTCAGCACCAATGTCCATCTCGGGGTTTTCGTCCTCTCTCCACACCGCCACCTTTGCGCAGTGCTACCTACCATACAATCTGGTACTAAACCTTTGACTCCCATTTCTCAAGAAACTTTCACTTGTGCGGGTTCATATATCGGAGGCCTCATTGCACAGTATCATCCACTCCAGTTGCCCTACGCTGGAGTGCTTGGTGCTTGTTTTCACAGTTAGAATCGTTGTCTCCAAATAAAGTCGCCTAACCTTGTAAGAATTGGAATTTCTTTTGATGGAAGGCAGCTCATCATCCAAGATGCCCCTTCACTTCAAAGGTTGATCCTTGATTCTAGTTATTCACCGTTGCAAATAACCATCCTCTCTGCGCCTAAACTGAAGACCTTGAGTGTAATACATGATCTCTGTGCTCATTTCAATATGGTGTTTGGCTCCATAGTTCTTCAGGTACTTTATATTATCATCTACACTTGTAACCACAAGCTGCATTTTAAATTTCTGCGCATAATTTATATATCATCTTGGAGTACACATTTTGTACTAATATTATGTTCTATGCTCAATGAAGAGTTTCTCCACGGATGGCCTATCAATGGTGTTGGATTCTGTTAAGATCTTATATATCCAAATGAATAGTTTTGATCTGAACAAGATTATTGGCTTGCTGCAATGCTTTCCATGTCTGGAGAAGTTGTATATAAAGGTGATAATTTCACGCACATTGGAAGCCCGCATATAGTGTACTAGAATTAACCATTCAGCTGTTGCTCTTTCGACACTCTTCTTTTAGACCTTAACTGTTTTCAATCTTCATGTCTATTTAGGCAACATGACGGGGTAAGAAAGTTATAACCAATCGGTGGATTCGTAAGCATCGGGATTTTCTCACTTCTCATGAGATTCGATTGAAGACAATAACGCTAGAACGATATGTAGCCAACCGTGCAAACACAAGATTTGTCACATTCTTCCTGCTGAATGCGAGGTTACTATTGTCCATCAGGCTTAAGTTTATCAGCAACATGGTTTTTACGGATGGGTATGTCGAAGAGCAAAAAAAGGAGTTTCAGGTGGGCAAAAGAGCTTCTGAATGTGCCGAGCTTCTATTTACAACATATTGTGGTCATAATCCAGTAAATTTTACGACCCAGGATGTTCATTCTATGGACCTGACTGATCCATTTGACTGTTACTGCCGAAAATAGTTCTGGAGTTAGATGTTGTTGCCCTTTTCAATCTGGTTTTTTTGTAAACCTGATGAACAATTAACCCTCGTGCTTTTGTATAGTTTGTAAGTTGGAGTTAGATATTCCTGCCCTTTTCAACTCGGCTGTGACTGTCATATTTTCTTTGAAACAAGGCAAATGGCTTGCCATTTGTTTAATTTAGAGTGAAATATTGTAACAAATCCAAACCAAGGGAAATAACATCACTCTCGCCGGCTGCTTGAGCTCACTGTGCATTACAGAAGCCAAGTGATTAGCCCCCACCAGCACCCACAAACTTATTTCAAACTAGCACATCAAATGGGCTGTAAATTTTCATAGGAAAGGCTGCATGACCGTGACAGATTTGGATTCTGACATTTGGGACCCGCGAGGAAATAGCCTATCCAAGGTGGTGTCGACTTACCAGCCAGTCAACAAACGATTCTGCCTAGCAGTCGTTGGATTGACATCCAACATCTATCGTGTATCTTCTATCTCTTGTCTTCTTCTTCCTCCAATCGCCCAAACCAAACCACCCCGTCGGCTCCGCCTGCTCCTGCCTCCCATGGCTGGCTGCACCTCCGCCGCCCTACCGTACGTACCCTCCAACATTGGCCAGTCCCTCCCTCTATTCCCCCACACGTCCTGTTATTCTCCGGCGACGTCAGCCCCAACACGCACCCGCGCCCGAACCAGTCAACCCTCGTACTCCCCTCTGCCTGCGACTGGACCGGCGCATCTTCAACGGCTCCTGTTCGTTCCGTCCGAGGCCTCGCCGTTGTCCTCTGCCTTGCGGCCTTGGTTCGCTCGCCGTGCGCGGTGCGCCGCCCTCTTGCGTTGTCAACGTCATCAACAACCGAGAGGAAAAAGGAGATGACTGTACGTGGAGAGGATGACAATAGGGACCCACCAGCGTCATGGCAGTACACAAGCAAGTGCCTCTATAGTAGAAGCCCAAAAATATGGTTCCTCCTAATTGGTTGGACATCTGGGGCTCACGCCATTGTCAACGTAGTCAATAAACGATAGAATTACACTACGAGCGGCTGACACCAGGGACCCAGCAAATTGCGCATTTTTTTTGAGGAACAAGCAGTTGTTATTTATACTACTTTTAGCGACGGACTAGGGTAACAACGGGGCTGTGCGGGGGCTGTGGCCCGTCTAGCCAGGGTTTTATTTATGTTCACCACATCATGAGGCCAGTTGTGTTTTTTTCTTGCTGAAAATGGCTAGCCCAGTTCTATTTTTTAAAGAAATACCCAAACAAGGCCTACTTGCTTTATCGGCTCTGCTGGGCTACAAATCTTTCAAGACGAGGAGAGTTTCATTCGGTTTGCCCAGAAATGGGCTGTACATTTTTAAAACACATCAAACCGGGAATTAGTTTCAATTTTTTTTCATTACAAGATCTTAAATTCCATTGATTTTTATGCGTGGACAATTATTTGGATTTTATATTTATATAAATTATTTTTCAAAATAGTTTGAATGTGAATCGATATTTCTGGATTAAAAACAGTTGACCACATGTAAATATGCAAAATTCCGTATACTTTTTAACCGTGGCCACAATATGGGCTGTGATGCTAACAAAAAGAAGATGGGCTCCAAAAAAATTCTTACGAATTAGCAAATGGGCTGTATGCTGTTTTCCATAGATTTGAGGCTAACTTGTGCGCCTACTACAGGTTGACGCGTATGCTTTCATAAAAAAAAGGTTGACGCACACGCAACGCCCTATCAACTTAGTCAACACACGAGGGCAGTGACTGTTGGATGTCCATCCAACGACTGTCGTGCTTCTTCAATCTCTGCTCTTCATGCTCAAGCCGCTCAAACAAGCGCCGGCGGGACTGCCTGCTCCCTCCTCCCGCGGCCGACTATGCTGCCACGCAGGCCTCACGGCCCCACCATACTCCGATCGCTGGCCTAGCCATCCCTCTACTCACCCACACCTGCTGTTATTCTCCGGCGACGGTAGACGAACCAGTAAACCCTCATACTCCTCCGCGTGGGAAACAACTGTTGAGTATTCCCTGGCTCCGTGTCATTCCCTTCCTAGGCCTCGCCATCGTCCACCGCCCTGGTGCTCTCGGCGCGGCCTAGTCAACATGGTCAATGAACGACATCCATCGGAACTAGACTGTACGTGGAGAGGCTGACAGTTGGGTCCACGGCCGCACGCAAGGAAATGCCTCCTTATTACACGCAAAATAATGATTTCTCCCCCTGACAGCTAGGACCCACAGGAAGGGCCTCTGTATTTTGCGAAAAAACGTTCCCCCGCTGACAGGTCGGACCCACCAGCTATATCTTCGCACGCAAGGAAGTGCCTCCTTATTATGCCCCAAAAAATAATACCCCCTGCTAGCTGGGACCCACCATATTGTTGGGCTGACTTGTGGGCCTACTAAGTTGACAGGGACGGAGAGCTTTGTCAACTTAGTCAATTCTCCAGTGACCGTGTGATGTCCATCCAACGACCATAGTGCTTCTTCAACCTCTGGTCTTCTTGCTCCAGCCGCCCAAAGCAGCGCCGGTCGTGCCGCCTGCTCCTGCCTCCAGTGGCCGACTGTGCTACCGCGGAGGCCTCACCACCCCCATACTACTCCCACCACTGGCCAGGCCATCCCTCCACTCACCCACACCCCCTGTTATTCTGTGGCGAAGACAGCCTCACACCGCAGCCGAACCAGTGAACACTCGTACTCCTCTCCGCGTGGGCATCCACTGCCGCGTCTTGCACGGCTCCGCGTCGTCCCCTTCCTAGGCCTCGCCGTCGTCCACCGCCATGGTGCTCTCGGTGCGGCGTGGTCAATGTGGTCAATGACCGACTTCCATCAGAAGAGTACTGTACATGGAGAGGCTGACAACTGGGTCCACGAGAGCCGCAAGGAAGCGCCTCCTTATTATGCGGAAAATAATTATTCCTCCACCTGACAGCGGGGACCCACCGAACAGGCCACCAGTATTTTGCGAAAAAAATCGTTTCCCCCTGACTGCTGGGACCCATCGGACGGGCCACCGTATTTCGCGAAAGAAACGTTCCTCCCGCTGTCAGCTCGGACCCACCAGAAGTGCCTCCTTATTACGCACAAAAAAATGAATACTCCCTCGGCTAGCTGGGACCCACCTTGCTGGGAGGCTGACTTGTGGGCCTACTAAGTTGACAGGGACGGAGGGCTTTGTCAACTTAGTCAATATGAACGATTGTAGCTCCAGTGACGTACGATGTCCATCCAACGGCCGTAGTGCTTCCTCAACCTTTGGTCTTCTTGCTCCAGCTGCCCAAAGCAGCGCCGGTCGTGCAGCATGCTCCTGCCTCCCGTGGCCGGCTGTGCTGCCGCAGAGGCCTCGCCGCCCCTACTATTCCCAGCGCTGGTCAGGCCCTTCGGCGATGGCAGCCTCACACCGCAGCCGAACCAGTGAACCCTCGTAGTCCTCTCTATGCGGGCTTCCACTGCCTCGTGGTCCCCTTCCTAGGCCTCGCCGTCGTTCACCGCCGTGGTGCTCTCCGCGTGGCGTGGTCAATGTGGTCAAGGAACGACTTCCATCAGAAGAGTACTATACGTGGAGAGGCCCCAGTTTTGTTGTGATTTGCCAAGTAAGTCGCTTTGTCAGGCCTGTTGGGCTGCAATTCTTTCAAGATGGGGAGAGCTTTCATTCGGCTGGCCGAGAAAATGGCCCATCAGTAATGATAAATGGGTTGTACATTTTTAAAACACATCAAACTGGCAATTAGTTTCAAATATCTTTTTTTTTCATTTCAAGATTTTAAATTACATTAATTTTTATGCATGGAGAATTTGTTGGATTTTATATTGATATACATTTATTTTTCAAATCAGTTTGAACGTGAGTCGAAATTTCAGGATTAAAAACAGTTCGGACCGCACCGAAATATGCAAAATGTCGTATAATTTTTTAACAGTTGCCACAATATGGGCTGTAATGCTAACAAAAAGAATACGGGCTCCAAAAAAACCTTAAGAATTAGCAAATGGGCTGTAAATTATTAGAAATAATGGCAGATGGGCTGTATGCTGTTTTCCACAGATTTGAGGCTTTCCTAAAAAAAGGTTGACGCACAAGCACTGACTGTTGGATGTCTATCCGACGGCCGTCGTGCTTCTTCAATCTCTGCTCTTCCTGCTCCAGCCTCCGGTGGGACAAGCGTCGGCGGGCTGCCTACTCCCTCCTCCTCGCGGCCGTCTGTGCTGCCGCACAGGCCTCACCGCCCGAGTGTACTCCCATCACTGGCCTAGCCATCCCTCTACTCACCCACACCTGTTGTTATTCTCCGGCGACGGTAGACGAACCAGTAAACCCTCGTACATTCGTACTCCCCTCCGCGTGGGAAACAACTGCCGAGTCTTCCCTGCCTCCATGTCGTCCCCTTCCTAGGCCTCGCCATCGTCCACCGCCCTGGTGCTCTCGGCGCGGCCTGGTCAACGTGGTCAACGACGGACATGCATCTGAAGTGGACTTTACGTGGAGAGGCCGACAGCTGGGTCCATGGACGCACGCAAGGAAATGCCTCCTTATTACGCGCAAAATAATGATTCCTCCACCTGACATCGGGGACCCACCGAAAGGGCCTCTGTATTTCACGAAAAAATGTTACCTCCGCTGACAGGTCGGACCCACCAGCTATATATTCGCACGCAAGGAAGTGCCTCCTTATTACGCACAAAAAATGAATACTCCCCCTGTTAGCTGGGACCCAGTATACTGGCAGGCTGACTTGTGGGCCTACTAAGTTGACGGGGACGGAGGGCTTTGTCAACTTAGTCAATATGCACGATTCTAGCTCCAGTGACCGTACGATGTCCATCCAACGGCCGTAGTGCTTCTTCAACCTCTGGTCTTCTTGGTCCAGCCGCCCAAACCAACGTCGGTCGTGCCTCGTGCTCCTGCCTCCCGTGGCCAGCTGCGATGCGGCGGAGGCCTCACCGCCCCCTACTACTCTCACCGCAGGCCAGGCCATCCCTCTACTCACCCACACCCCCTGTTATTCTGCGGCGATGGCAGCCTCACACCGCAGCGAACCAGTGAACCCTTGTACTCCTCTATGCGTGGGCATCCACTATCGCGTCTTTCCCGGCTCTGCGTCGTCCCCTTCCTAGGCCTCGCCGTCGTCCACTGCCCTGGTGCTCTCGGCGCGGCGTGGTCAACATGGTCAAGGAACGGCTTCCATCGGACATGGACTGTACGTGGAGAGGCTGACAGTTGGGTCCACGGCCGCAGCAAGGAAGTGACTCCTTATTACGTGCAAAATAATTATTCCTCCACCTGACAGCGGGACCCTCTGGACGGGCCACCGTATTTCGCCCCCCTGACTGCTAGGACCCACCAGCTACATCTTTGCAGGCAAGGAAGTGCCTGATAGTTGGGACCCACCTGGTCGAAGCGTACGTAGCGTTGTCATTCTGGTCGCGAACGTGTACGTACATACTGGTCGATGTAGAGGCGCGCACGTGTCATAGTAGAGGCGCGCACGTGTCGTAGTAGAGGCGCGCACGTAGCATGTACACGTACGTACAGTGGCCAGGGTGCAAGAAAGAAAATACGACCACGTATGTGTACATATGGGCGGGGTCTCGAACGCCTACTCGTGCATACGTACGGCTAGGGCTCGTGTACATTACTGGGTCAGAACGGAGAAACAGCGTCGTCGTCGTGTTCATGGGGAGGCAACGGAATGCGTCGTGTTCATGGGGAGGCAACGGAATGCGTCGTGTTCATCAGGAGGGCTTGGATGGAACAAGCGATGGAAACGAGGCCTGGCATACCGCAAAATGGAGGAAACGACCTTGTGTTCGACCGACCACGTTCAAAACGGGATCCTGTTCATTGGGAGGGGTCTGGCGTACCGCAAAACGGAGGAAATGGACCTCCTACGGTCGAAACGGGGGTCCTGTTCATCGAGAGGGGTGTGGCGTACCGCAAAACGGAGGAAACGGACTTGTGTTGGAGCGCTACGGTCGAAACAGGGGTCCTGTTCATCGGGAGGGGTGTGGCGTACCGCAAAACGGGACTCCACGGGATACTGTTCATCTCCACCGTCGACCCCTCCAGCCTCCACGAGCTACTGTTCATCCACCGTCGACCTCCTCCAGCCTCCACCTGCGACTATTCATCCACGGGCTCCTGTTCATCCAGCCTCCACCGCGCGCTACTCCACCGGCTACTGTTCAACCACCCCTCCACCGTCTACTGTTCATCTAGCCCTCCACACCACGGGGTCCTATTCAACCACCCCTCCACTGTCTACTGTTCATCTAGCCCTCCACACCACGGGGTCC
>NC_041386.1:22173628-22175885 GCF_002162155.2 Triticum dicoccoides
CCATGGGCACCCCTCCACCGTCTACTGTTCATCCAGCCCTCCACACCACGGGGTCCTGTTCAACCACCCCTCCACCGTCTACTGTTCATCTAGCCCTCCACCACACCACGGGGTCCTGTTCATCCAGAGGCAACGCCACCGCTCACTATTCATCCAAACCCCCCGCAACACTCACTGTTCATCCCATCAATCGGCTTCAGTTAGCAGCAGTAGCGAAGGAATCGCTCGATCAGGTTCAGTTAACAGCCATCGATCGATCGCTCGGGTTCAGTAACGCGTAGCCTGCAGTGCAATCGCTCGGGTTCAGTTAGAGCCCAACGCCTCGCACACACACGTGTATGTTTATGAGAGAAACGCGCATCGCTCGGCCCCCGACCTCCCACCGTAACCGGGAACTCCCCGAAATTTTCCTCCCCCTCGCTTCTACCATGGTTTTTTCCGTCATGGACGGCCCAAAGAATGTCATGCAGCTGCGTCTCCGGCCCGCTCAGGATGAAAAGCCCATTTTCTGTCATGATTTTTGTCATAGAAGTAGGAGCCCACCACATCTATGATGATACCGGGTTTTGTCACAATTATCGTCATAGAAGTGTCATATGTATGACAGAATTTTTTTTCGTTCGGCCCAAAATGTCAAGGATGTGTCTTTTTTTTGTAGTGAAATTTCGACTCACATTCAAACTGATTTTAAAAATAAATGTATATAAATATAAAATCCAACAAATTCTCCATGCATAAAAATTAATGTAATTTAAAATATTGAAATGAAAAAAAGATATTTGAAACTAATTGTCAGTTTGATGTGTTTTAAAAATGTACAACCCATTTCTCATTATTGATGGGCCATTTTCTTGGCCAGCCGAATGAAAGCTCTCCTCGTCTTGAAAGATTTGCAGCCCAACAGGCCTGACAAAGCGACTTACTTGGCAAATCACAAAAAAACTGGGCTGTGGCCGTGGACCCAGCTGTCAACCTCTCCACGTACAGTAATCTTCTGATGGAAGTCATTCCTTGACCACGTTGACCACGCCGCGCGGAGAGCACCACGGCGGTGGACGACGGCGAGGCCTAGGAAGGGGACGACGCAGAAGTGGAAGCCCGCGCGGAGAGGACTACGAGGGTTCACTGGTTCGACTGCGGTGTGAGGCTGCCGTCGCCGCAGGGCCTGGCCAGCGGTAGGAATAGTAGGGGCGGGGAGGCCTCTGCGGCTGCACAGCCGGCCACGAGAGGCAGGAGCATGTGACACGACCGGCGCTGCTTTGGGCGGCTGGAGCAAGAAGACCAGAGGTCGAAGAAGCACTACGGCCGTTGGATGGAAATCGTACGGTCACTGGAGCTACAATCGTTCATATTGACTAAGTTGACAAAGCCCTTTGTCCCTGTCAACTTAGTAGGCCCACAAGTCAGCCTCCCAGCAAGGTGGGTCCCAGCTAGCCGGGGGAGTATTCATTTTTTTGTGCGTAAAAAGGAGGCACTTCCAATGGGTCCGAGCTGACAGCGGGGGGAACGTTTTTTTCGCGAAATACGGTGGCCCGTCCGGTGGGTCCCAGCAGTCAAGGGGAAACGATTTTTTTCACCAAATACTGGTGGCCCGTCCGGTGGGTCCCCGCTGTCAGGTGGAGGAATAATTATTTTCCACATAATAAGGAGGCACTTCCTTGCGGCTGCCGTGGACCCAGCTGTCAGCCTCTCCACGTATAGTACTCTTCCGATGGAAGTTGGTGGTTGACCACATTGACCACGCTGCGCCGAGAGCACCAGGGCGGTGGACGACGGTGAGGACTAGGAAGGGGACGACTCGGAGCCGGGGAAGATGCAGCAGTGGATGCCCACGCGAAGAGGGGTACGAGGGTTCACTTGTTCGACTGCGGTGTGAGGCTGCTGTCGCCGCAGAATAATAGGGGGTGTGGGTGAGTAGAGGGATGGCCTGGCCAGCGATGGGAGTAGTAGGGGGCGGTGAGGCCTCCACGGCATCACAGCCGGCCACGGGAGGCAGGAGCACGCGGCACGACCGGCGCTGGTTTGGGCGGCTGGAGCAAGAAGACCAGAGGTTGAAGAAGCACTGTGGCCGTTGGATGAACATCGTACGGTAACAAGAGTTAGAATCGTTCATATTGACTAAGTTGACAAAGCCCTCCGTCCCCGTCAACTTGGTAGGCCTACAAGTCAGCCTCCCACTATGCTGGGTTCCAGCTGGCAGGGGGAATATTCATTTTTTTGTGCGTAATAAGGAGGCACTTCCTTGCGTGCGAAGATA
>NC_041386.1:22175985-22191703 GCF_002162155.2 Triticum dicoccoides
TCCGGTGGGTCCCAGATGTCAGGTGGAGGAATCATTATTTTGCACATAATAAGGAGGCATTTCCTTGTGTGCGGCCATGGACCCAGCAGTCAGCCTCTCCACGCAAAGTCTACTTCCGATGGTGTCGTTCGTTGACCACGTTGCCACGCCACGCCGAGCGCATCCAAGGTGGTGGACGACGGTGAGGCCCCGAATAACAACGAGCCAGAGATTGGAAGACGCAAGAGTAGAGTCGCAGACAGAGAGGTCTACGAGGGTTAACTGGTTCTAGTGCGGTGTGGTTCGGCAGTCGGTGGAGAAGAAGATGAGGTGTGGAGGGGTGGAGGGATGGCCTGGCCAATGGTGGAGTAGCGCTTCATAGCGAAGCGTGCTAAGCAGAGCTGCTAGCAGTTGGAGGCGGGAGGTGGTCCCAGCAGCGCTGGAGGAAGAAGACGAGAGATTGAAGATGGATGCCGGTCGTTGGATGTAAATCCAACGGCTAACATGTCAGAATCATTTGTTGACTAAATTGACAACGACTTGCATTGGCTTCGACCTATTGGCCCACATTTCAGCCACTAAAAATGTGGCACGTATTCAACCCATTTTTCAGAATTTACTGTCTTTTTTGGGCGGTAGAATTTACAGTCAATTTGATCCTTTTTGTTGAATTACAGCCATTAGCTGGGCTGGGTGAACAAATAATGTAGCGTCCATGTGGCCCGTTTATTTTATTTCCTAAAAAATTACAGCCCATTTGCACTTTCTCGAAATACACGATTTTGCTGGGCTGATTCTAATTATAATGTTGGGTTGGGCCAGCAATGTTATCAAAAAATAAAAAGGGGCTGAGCATTTTGTTATAAATATATTTAAATAATAAGTGATATTATTACATTCATCCTTAAATCTTACCAAGCTTTTGTACACAATCACTAGGATTTTCGTGCCAAAATAGTCCAGGATTTTATTTGTTAAGAAATTATTTTTATAAGTTAATAAGATGTGGGATATTGTTTTCTTACATATATAAGTATCTGTTAAATATATGATGACAATAAAAATAATATATAATAACACATAAAATATTTATTTTAGAAAAACATGGAGCATCTCCCCAGTTCCATTGTTGAGAATGAAACCACAACATATTCTGATACAGCAGCTCAAAGAGCAGTTCAAAAGCAAAGGTAGAAAAGCTACAAACTAGGGGGGGTGGATGAACAAGTTCTCTGAATAACATAAATCACCCGAGCGGTGCCAAAGGTAGAGCGGATAGAGAACTCAAATGACACAATGAGGATCCAGCGAAGCCTTCATGGTCTTCAGTCGAGGGGCCATGTCAGCCTGCGGCGACTAGTAAGCAAGCGGAGACACCGGGCTGGAAGGCATAGCATGGTCGATGTCCCTCTTTTTCGGCGCCAGGTGCCCATCATCTTCACCAGAGATCTTGAGACGAGCCCACGGGTCTAGCCCCAGAGCAGGTCGAGCCTTGTTCAGCCACAAGTGATCGCCAACGGTTTCTGGAGGGATCTTGTTAGGGTTTCCATGAAGCTCATCAACTTGTCCTTGTCGACCCGGAGGAGAGAATCGCCCAGTTCCTCACCATGTTCCTGATCAACCTCAAGACCTGCGGAATGGAAATCCTGGAGGTGTTACTGAAAACCATAGCATTTCTATATTTCCAGAGGCACCAAAGGACAGCTGAGCTAACAGTGTTTAAAACTGAGCACTTTTTGGTAGCAATCCAGAATCTGGCGACAGATTCGAAGGATGAGCCAATTTGACTAGAGAAATATTCCTCAATGTGGGCCCAGAGATGTTTAGCAACTATACATTCAAAAAATAGGTGAGAACAAGACTCTTGTTTCAAGCAGTAAACACAATCAAGGGGTTTGATGATGTGTCTCTTCCTAAGGTTATCCCTAGTCATCAATTTGTTTTTGGAGAGAAGCCAGAGAAATAAATGAATTTTAGGGGGAACTCTCAATTTCCAGACAGCAGGGATAAACACGGGTTGAACTCCTCTAAAGTTGATAACATGATAGAGGGAGCTGGAGGAATACTTCCCCTTATTGTCCAGCTGCCAAATCAGGGCATCTGGCTTGGCAGTAAAGGTAATGATTTTGGCAATTTCCTCCAACTAGAACCATTGTTCCATGAGACTATCACTAAAGTTCCTTCTAAAAGAGAGTTTTAGGCATTGACCGTCCCAAACTCCATTGACACTTTTGTTAAGCTCATTGCAGATAGAGTAAATAGGCCAAAATTGGACTGCTAGGGGGGATGTGCCAAACCAAGCATCTTCCCAGAACCTGGTTCTGCTCCCATCCCCTATGTTCCATCTGTAGCCAAATTTCATAGCATGCATAATAGATTTTAATCCTTTCCAGAATCTAGAGGTCTTAGGGTTGGAGGAAGGGACAAAAATATTAGGTTTATTTCCTAGGTATTTATGGGCAATAAGCAGCTTCCAGGGTTTCAGGTCTTCCTCATAGAATCTTTTAATCCAAGACCCTAGAAGGCAGATGTTAATTTCTTGGAGGTTAGGTATGCCTAGGCCTCCAAAATCTTTTTTCATAGAGACTAGGGCCCAATTAGCAAGGTGTAGCTTCCTATTTTCCTCAAAATCATTCCTAAAGGAATTAGACATCTGAGAATTGATGAGGTTCACTGCCCATTTAGGTAACTTGAAGAAGGAGAGGAGATACACTGGAATGCTAGCCAAACAAGCTTGTATGAGGATCAATCTACCTTTGTAAGAGAGAAGTTTGCCCCTCCACCCAGCAATCCTTTTAATGATTTTATCCAGAAGGGGTTGGATATCCTCTCTCCTCAGTTTATCATAGTGGAGAGGAATACCTAGGTACTTAATGGGGAAGTTACCTTTATTACAGACTAGAATAGAGAGGAAGTCAGCTAACTCCTGATCATCCATGTTGATAGGGATGAGTTCACTTTTAGAGTAGTTGATTCTCATGCCTGAGAGTTGTTCAAACCAGGTTAGAATAGTTTTCAGATTGCTAGCATGTGTGGAGTCATTGTCTAAGAAAAGGATGGTATCATCTGCATATTGAAGGCAGATGATGCCACCAGGGCAGACCTCAGGACAGAGCCCTGCAATCAGACTATGATCAGCAGCTTTGCTCGGCATTTTAGTAAGAACGTCCACTACTAAATTAAACAAAAGCGGGGAGATGGGGTCACCTTGCCTAAGGCCTTTACCAGCAAGGAAAAAATCACTTTCACAGTTATTTAACTTGACCCCAATAGACCCCCCATGAGTAAGTTGCTGGGTCCAACTCTCCTCTATGAAAGGCTTGGAAAAGATCTAAGAGATCATTTTTCACCAAGTCCCAAAAATGCTGGTAAAACAAGAAGGGAATCCCATCAGGACCAGGAGCCCCATCAGGATAAGAGCGAAAAATGGCTTCCTTCACCTCTGTCTCTAAAAAAGGGGCTTCTAGCAGCTCATTTTCAGCAAGAGAGACTTTTTCAGAAGCAGAGAAAAAATTGTTTTGTAGAGAGAACCCAGAAGGGTTTTCTTTCTTAAATAGGTCTTTGTAGAAGTCACTACCACTTTCAGCATCTCATCTACCTCAGTAACAGGGCCATTAGGGCCATCAAGGGAGTGAATGAGGGTTTTCCTCCACATCTGGTTAGCTACTGCATGGAAGTAAGCAGTATTTCTATCACTCTCCTTAATGTTCCTATCTCTAGACCTTTGTTTGGCTTTGATTTCTTCTTGAAGCCAAATTTTCTTGAGCTCTCCATGGAGAAAGTTTAATCTATTAGTCTCAGCCTCAGAGAGGTCAGTGGTTTCTGCCTTAATATCTAGAGAGTCAAACTCAAGGAGGAGAAGCCTTTTGTATCTTCTAAGATTAGCTTCCTCATTGGAGTTCCACCCTTTGGTAGTTCTTCTAAATCTCCTAATTTTGATCTGCCAATTTTCTAGGGGGCAGCTGCTCCCAGTAGGCTCATTCCATATTTTCCTGACTAGCTCAGTAAAATCTTCTCTAAGCTACCACCACTTTTCAAATTTAAAACTATTGCTCTTTGGAGTTTGGTTAAGACCAGAGTCTCAGAGCAAAGGAGTGTGGTCACTACCACATCTGGGTAGAGCTCTACAACTAGAAAGGGGAAAGAAACTATCTAATTTTGTGTCACAGAAAATTCTGTCAATGGTGGACATAATCCTGGAGCAGCACTTCCAACATATCTAGCAGAACTGTGGGTTTTCCTTCTGACAGGGCAATTCTCAACTTTATGGATAACCATTTTGCAGATAAAACAACTCTTGGGCTTGACACATTTATCCAAATGATGTCTTGGTTCCCCACAGTTGTAGCAGATCACCTCAGAGTATGCCATAAGGCCCGAAGCAGGGGCAGGAGCAGTTTTCTGGATGTCCTATCTCTTCTTTTGCTGATTCTTGCCTTGAGATTTCCCACTGATCTGAGAGTCAGAACCACCAGCAGATTGATCTTGGGCAATTAGAGGAGCCTGCCCAGATTGTGCCCCCATTTGGGGCGGAGGTGGGCCGTACCACTACCCAACCGGCGCTCCCCCCATTGTGATAGGGGAAATTCATCAGAGTTCCTGGTTCCTTCTCATCCACCAGCCAGATGTTGTCTCTCAGGAAGCAGAAATAACCACCTGACAGCTCAATTGAAGCAGATTGCAAGCCTAATTTCAATCTTCTACAGGTTTGGGGGAGAGGTAAGGTAGGGGATCCACCTGCTCCGGCTCCGGTGGCGTGCTGGTGGGCAGGAGTCCAGTCAAGCATTCCCATCTCGCAGCACGGCGTGGATCTCCTGAATTCACTTCTCCTTTCGCCCATCGAACGAACGCAATCGGCGGCTCACTAGGGTGGGGCATCCTGTGCTTCTCCGAGAAATCTCCTTCGAAGTAGATATGCAGGGCTAGATTCAGCAGCTCCCAATCCACATGATCCTTGCATATCCGAGCATACCTGCGCAAGTGAGAGAACGGATTCGGTCCCTCCTCGGCTTCCTCCCTTGCATCTTCCTCCTCTGCTTCCCTCCATTCACGCGTGCACTGGGTCCAGGAGAGAGCATCGTCGCGGATCGGCATCGCCCGCTCCCTCCATCTCCTCCCTCGAGTCTCCCGCAGCACCGCCGGCACGACGGAGTCGAGCGGCTGGAGCATCCGCGGGAAGGCTTTGTAGACATGTGGGAGATGCATCTTGTACATCTGCCTGTCTTCTAGCCATTCCCTCGTGGATATGGTCGGCGACTCCATGGGGCGCACGAGCGGACTTGCTGAGGGGGGCAGGCGCACCCTGAGTCAGGAGGCGGGCGGTGGCGGTGGCGAGGGTGGAGGTAGTGGCGGGGGTGGAGGTAGTGGCGGGGGTGGCGGCGAGGGTGAAGGTGGTGGCGGGGGCGAAGGGGATCGCGAGAGCGGTCATCTATTTGCCAATTATGTGAACTAAACAGTCAACATATAAAATAATTTAAATATATATAATATAGTTAGAAGGGAAACATAAGTTGGACCTGGCGCTCCTATTCTTATATAGAAAAATAGAACAGACCTCTGCGTTTTCTTCAAAAAAATACATAAATTGGGCTGCCAAAAATAAAACCTCGGATGGGAGGTCCATAGGCCGGTCGATACATGACGGCCCTAAGAAAATACAAATAGGCCTATGGACCTCCCATCCGAGGAAGTGGGATGCGCATGTTAAAAATGAAAGCCTAGACGGGGCAGCCCAAAACCATGTCCAACACTTGCCAAAACTTCGTCCCTCATTTTCTCTGTGTTTCGCACACTCGACATTGTGTGGGCATTTTGACTGTGCATCATATGAAGATGTGTTATGCATGAATGTTGATCAGCATGATGTTAACTGGCTGGTAGTTCCATTTTCAACCATGAATAAAACTTCCAACATGATGTTAACCCTGTTTGAAAAGGCCGTGTTAATATAAATGCTCTGCCTCTGAAAGTTGCAGTTTCTTATCTGAAACTGAACTTGCAGTTTCTTATCTGAAACTGAAACTTGCAGTTTCTTCTCTGAGAATCACATTGTCTGCACTTTTATACTCCTATGAAACTACATTTTTAAGTGCTAAAAATAGATATCTAGAATTCATAAAATACTTCATATGCTCAATACTGCAAATCTGAAATTCAAAAGACATTCATATATGAAAGTACTCTCAAAATACACAACACAAAACACAATTCACAACCTGCAAATACTGACAACCCTAAGCTCCACCTGACAATTCACAACCTGCCCAACTATTGGGCTGGGGGGCAGCCCCCTCCTATTCCTCGGTGGCAGACAGCCGCCCCAGAGACGATGTGAACGTCGAGGGAGATGATGGCGGGGAAGCGTCGTCGGGCCAACTTCTTTTCTCCTCTTGCAGTTGGGTTTGGTCGACAAAGACTCCACCGGCTCGCTCTGGCAGGACACCCTCACAAACGGCACCCTGTAGATGCTCGATCCTTCAATCTCTGGTGGATGCTCCATCTGGGATCGATACTCCCACCACCGCTCCCTCATGATCGGATTCGGTGAATCTGTTTGCTCCATGGCCCAGAGGAGCAGCTCTATTTACTCCGACGTGACTCCCTCCGGGAGTATCGCCGCCTTTTCGCTCTGTTGCAGATATTTGGCCATGTATGTCGCCGTCGCCGCTAGTTGGTCCTTGTTGTCAAACCAAAACTATATCTCCAACATCCTAGCTAGCTTCACAGGGTCGTCGTCTGCGATCCTCACGTATCGGTTGTACTCCTCCATCGATCTACTTCTCCACAGCACCTTCACTCGCCGGTGGTGGTTTTGAATGGAAGAGGAGAGGAGCAGCGCTGGTTTTGGATTAGAACGGGAGAGGAGCCACGCTGGTTTTGGACTGGAACAGGAGAGGAGGGGCTGTGGTTTGAAATGGAAGAGGAGAGGAGCAGCGCTGCATTTAGATTGGAATAAGAGAGGAGCGGCGGTGGTTTAAGAGGAGAAGAGCGGAAGAGCGGCGTTTGTCTTGGAAGTATTTTTTTGTTGTTTCGCGTATTTTGGGTCAAAGTTTGACCATGTACTGTATTTGACAAGCAAAATGTGAATGCATGTCACCAAAAATTGTATCGTTTGGTTCGTATCTGAATGTACTTTCAAATTATACTCCCTCCATTTTTGTATACAAGGCCACAAACTCATATTACAGGTACCAAGGTAAAAATCAATGCTATGTTTAAGTCAATGTTGCAAGCTAGCTTGTCACCTTGATTGGCGTGTTAATTAATGTGGTTTTTCTCTCCCAAGCACAACAAGCCAACCCTCTTACTCCTCATAACCTTCTCACTCCCGCATGCACACAAGGGATATTAATGTCCTCAGGTGCTAGTACGAGGCAAACGCCATCAATTTTGCCTCGATTAATGTTAGTGACCTTGTATAGTTGCAAATTGTAATTTTGATAGTGGCCTTGTATACAACATATAACATATATTTTATGTGCGAAAATCATGGTCAATTATGACCCAGAATAAAAGGGAGACTAGTTAATGTGGGGTCGCTTTCTTAATTGAAGGGTAAATTGATTTTGATTTTGATCTAGTCAGAGCGCGCTGGCCCTCTCGTCCAATCCTAAATCGCTGCCTCACGCTCCTCTCCCTCTTCTCCATTGCAAAACCACCTCCTCTCCTCTCCATCATCTCCATTCCAAAACCACCGTCTCGCCTCTCCCTCTTCTCTATTGCAAGATCACCGTCTCTCCTCCGTTTTCTAGACGCTTTGCTCCATGGCACGGGCGCAATCCATGGATACAAAATTAGTATACTGTATACTATTTAAAAGTCAAGGGCGGGGCTTTTCCTGCGCGGTAGGCGGCGGGGCAGTTCCGCCTAGTCGGTTTGACAGAGACGCGAGAAGACGAGGGAGTAGGCTGTTGCAAACGTAGGGCTGTGTGATTTGATAGCGAGTTACTGCTGGACAGGTGGGGGCCCATGATTTGACTTGCCATTATCATTTTAACTGCGGCACTACAACCGGCGTGAGTCTCCCAGATTCCTGACCACCTCCATACAGGTGCCTCTCCCAATGCTCCACCATGTAGTAGAGGCTGGCTCTTGCATGAGAGCCCACTTCTCCACTTTTTCCTTGCCTCTCTTTCCTCCACATATGCAAAAATGCCATGTAAAGCACACTATTGTACTTACTTTTACTTGCTCCTACAGGTGCTTAAGCTTGCCACGTAAGCATAAAGTCTGATGTGGCAAGTTAATCAAGAAGAGAGAGACTAGTTTGGTGACCCAAGGAAGAAACGGTGCTAAGCGCGTGTACCTAGGTGAAAAGACAATTTTGAGTCTATAGCTAATTAAATGAAGCGAACTTAGCAACACCATTTCATTGGAAGAGGTCACTCCTTGGCAAATGCAATAAATACACGCGCTTAGTACCGTTTCTTCCTTGAGTACAAAGAAAGAGATAGAGAGGAGTAAAAAATACACTTATAGCCAACCTTGTTGTAGTATGAGTGACTAAGTGATGACTATGTATGACATGCCAACATCAGATAGCCTAACGCATCGTGTTAAATCTCCAAGGGCGCGACCGCGCGAGCGACGCGACGGTCGTGGTAGGCGCGACCATGATACGGGCTGCTGGCAGCCCTTGGATCTGAGATCAAACGGTCGCATGCTAAGTTGCTGAAAATTTGCAGAATAACCCTCCAGGATAGGATATTCACCCATAGGTCTAGAATCACGCCATGCAACCGTTTGATCTCAGATCCAAGGGCTCTCGGAAGCCCGTACCATGGGAGAATGGAAAGCCACTACCCTGCCGTTCGCACGCTAGCAGTTCGCTCCTACTCGTCCCCGCACGTCCTTCAACACTACGGCGGTTCACTCCTAGTCGTCCCATCCATTCACATTATGGCAGTTCCAGTAATCCTAACCCTCCTCCCAAATCTATGGCGTCCCAAATTTCCACGATCGGCGGTGAGTACAAGGTTAGAACCATCACCGGCGATGAGTTCGACGTCATCTACGCCCGTTCTTCCGCGACGGTGAAAGGATGCCTTTCTCGCTTCAGACGCATGTTCGAAAACTCAGATGATGAGTGGGTCGCTGGGCTAGATGTTGAGTACACCACAGTCCTGGGACAAGAGAAGGATCTAAAGGACGAAGAGAGGAAGAAGCCCGCCGTGATCTAGGTTTGCGTAGATAACGTTTGCTTGGTCTACCACATATGCCATGCCGACGTTGAGCGCCAGGATTTTAAGAACATCCTCAAGGACAAAACAGTGAAATTCGTTATTGTAGACTTTAAGAACGACAAGGATGTCTTGCGTCGGATAGGTCTCGTTGTAGGCAACCCCTTCGACCTCCAGAAGAATCGGCTGGTGTCCTCTCATCAGCCTTCAATGCTGACCCTGGCAGGAGCCATGGTTCATCCTTCGTACGGTAAACTGGAGAAACCTCCATACACATTTCATCGTCATGCATGGCAGCGGAATGTACTAGATATAGACCACATCCACTACGCTGCAATGGATGGCTACCTTTGGTTCAATATCTACAAGGGTTGGATGAAGAGCAACAGCCAAGTGTGCGGTTCAAGCAAAGAAGTATCGACCAAGAGGAAGAGGGACAAGGACGTTGTCGAGGACGTGGACGAGGAATTTGAGTAAGGTGGCAATGTCATTGCTCATGGTGGTTCTAATGCAGTGTCTACCGGAATAGTTGCAAAGTTTAATTTCAGGTGTGCTTAATTTAATTTGAGGGGTGTGTTGTGCTGAGCCCCCAGCAGAACTATGTTATGTTTATTCTCATTACTTTAACTCTTCAGTACGTACATACTAGTATTTCTTACATTTCATCTTTTAGTTGGTATAGTACTACCACTTGTTTCTTCACATTATATACGTACAATATATATGGCCAACATCATATAGCCAGCAGTTTAGTTGTCAAAGAATTTCAGGGTGCTTAGTTTTGTCAAAGAATTCCAGGATGCTTAGAGGGTGCTTGGATCCAAGGGACTTATTTTAGTCTAACTAAAAATAGTCTCTTTAAGAGGCTAAAGTTCCAAGCACCCCTGACTAAAGAGGGGCTAAAACTAGTCTTGAGACTAAAATTTTTTAGGTAGAGGTACCCCTACTAAAATGTGGATTAGTCCTCTCTCTACTCATTTAACTCCTCTCCTTTAACACAGGCAAGTTCTGGATTGGAGGGTTTGGAGGATAATAAATGCTCATTAACTTGATTTTAGCCTTTTTAGTATTTGGATCCAAGCATGGGTGAGGCTAGCATGTTTTAGTCCCACTACTTTTAGTCATGGGACTAAAACGTATCCAAGCACCCTCTTAGTTTTATTTGAGGGGTGGGTTGTGCTGGACACCATTATTGTGACTAGCCTTTTTAATAGTACTATATGCATAATTTGGCGACAAGCGCTCTCTATATGTACCACCTTTTTTTTAATTTCAAGTTTTGCTCCATGGCGCAATCCATCGATACTACTGCTGTACAAAAGTATATATTTTTTAAAAGGCTAGAGTACTGTTCATCACATATATAGCCAGTTAAATTCTCAACCTTGTGATTTGATGGCTCATTACTGCTGGAAGGCGGGACCTTGTGATTTGACTACTCGTATAAATGCGCCGACCACCTGATCGAGGAGCAAAGAACCGTGCGGTATACTCAAGTTTTCCACTGGAGTAGTACTGCGATGGAGGAGTACGAAACACGACAGCCCAGTGCCATATGGCGATAAAAAATGATCTAATTTGCTAGTCATCTCATTGTTAGCACTGTTCTATTCATTCCCTAAAAAAACATTGTTCTATTCATGCCTCGCAGAGAACGTGACACGTGCGGCGAAACACCCGAAGCAAAAGATGAAACACATGAGCAAAATAAGAAGGAAGATTATCACCCCAAATGATCTAATTCGCCGTAGAGTCGTAACTACTTCTTCATCGCCTCCACGACCTCCATCTCCTTGCACGTCTCCTCCGCCATCTTCATCATTGTGTCCATGACATGGCATTTCTCGATGCGAGCCTTCATCATCTGTTCCACGGCCATATTACGTACCTTGACAGCAGCCGGGTGCTCGATGCAGAGCTTCGCCAACTCTTCCTTCTGTTCCATGGTGAGGGCCTGCAGCATCTTCATCGAGGAACTACTATTCTCATGCAGCTTCTTCCAGCCGGCATTCTTCTCCTTCAACATGTCGATCTCGTGGCAGAGCTTCGCATTGTCCTCCCGAAGTCGTAGGATTTCGCCGGTTGCCTTCTTCTCTGAGGCAATGCTCTTCTTCAGCAGCATCACCAAACCGGTGGTCAACTCCCCCTGCTGATTGAGCTTAGCGGGCATGTCGTCGAGGCTCTCCTTCAGCAACTCCATCAAGCCTTGGATGAACTCCTTCTGCTTATTGAGCTGATCGGGCATGCCGTTGAGGGATAACGACTCTAGCTCCGCCGGCTCGGCATGTTTGCCTCCGCGGCTAGGGCGCTCCTGGGAGCCATTGCCTGCCCGTGAGAGATCTTTCGAGGTCTCTGCATGGCGGCGAGCCCTCTTTTTTTCCGAAGCCTTGGTTGCCGCTCCCTTGTTATGAGTAGTTCTCGACCTAGAGCTCTGCTCACCGGCCATGGCAATGACGAACAAAGAAGAAGCACTTATGAGGAGGAAAGGTAGAGTGATTTTCGGTTAGGTAGTTCCCCCTTTTTATAACCTAAGTACTAGCACTAGTACTAATACCCGCATAGTGGGAACACGTTTAGGTTTGGTACATACTACTAGTAGGTGTGAGCAGGCTTTCGAATGTGATGGGAACAAGGTAAAGATTAATTGATGGTTTTGGTTTCGAGGCCCGAAACGGCTCCCGATGAGTTTAGCGGAACATAAATTTCAAGTACTACACTGCTCAAATGCGTAAATATTATGTTACTGTCAAAAATTGGTACAAAATACGAAGGAGACCAATGGAAGTACTACTAGCAACCCACGATTTAACTACTCACATGCGCGCAGTGGAGTAATAATGTCTTTCTTCCGCCCTCACGTCCACTCAATTTGCATGCATTGTATTAATTGACCATCAATGAAGTGAATGACTTTACACGCGTCAAATTATCACATGGGGTGGATCTTGGTACAAAATTGCGTCCGCCCGTGTACCCACGTGTGCGTGCGAGGAATGAGTGCGTGCATGGCGTGTGTGCACATCTTCGCTTCGTGCATGTACCGCCAATATGGCTTAGGGAGGACGAGTACATTCTTCTGGAACGAGCAGCACGTCACTGTGATCAATCCACGCAAGGAGATCGCGATAACGCCTACACATGTGCCATGTGGCTTCATGAACTGTAAGAGAGACACTGTGTAGCGTGCCATTGGTATTCTAATTTACGTGTTTTGCACATACTCGAAGTACTAGTAAGGTACAGGTGCATTGCACGCATCAGATTTTGCAACCAAATTATGAATAAATACCACACTATAGCATGTAAGCTCTGAGTCATATATGCCTGATGTAGCCCTTTGTTTAATTCTTATAGTTCATCTCATTCAAAATCAATTAGTTTTTATAAAAAATCTAAGAACGCGGGAATAGGAAAAACATGGGATTATAGTGGAATGTCGTCTTGAATCCTACAGGATTGTACGAGTGTTTGATTGTGCATAGAAAAAACGCAGAATTCTTTCAAAGAGGTTTGAGTGGATGGGATGTTTCCTATGAAATCTAGTGCAAATGAATCATATGGAAAAATTCCTATGGTTTACATCCTACGAATCAAACAACCAAGATAGGAAAAATTCCTAATGATTAGAATCCTCCAAAATTCCTTTGAGAATCCTTTGAATCAAAGAAGCCCTTAATCTATTTTATGATTCATGGAATTGTGCGTTGTAAAGCATAAAGTAAAAACAAATAATGGCAATTCAACTAGAAAAAGTTTGGGCAGTTATGATACGGAAGATTCTAGAACAAAAGAGAACCACTGTTGTTTTGAGGTTTTGCATTATGCTTAAGTTCAACCATGGAGTCTGCTAGATTGTACATGTGGCAAAATCCAGTGGGGGGCTAGAAGATGGTGCGAGGGGCCGAGTGGAGGGAGACTATGAAGGAATGCACAAGTGCGAGATCGATATTTAGAGAGAGGGGGCGAACACGTGCGTTGATGCGCGCAGTGGTGGAGCCATGAAAAATAAATGAGCTAGGGGGCCAAGCATTGCTAATCCTTTATGAGGAGGGTCAATTCATGAACTTAAACCATTTTTAGCAGCAATTGTCTAATGATCACATTCATATTAGCCTTGATATATAGTGATGTTAGGGGGAGGGAGGGGGCAGGGCCCTTACTGCCCCCTGTCTTCGCCATTGTGCACGTGTCTGAGAGATGAAGCAGAAGGCGTGGATGATGAGAGGGGGACGTTGGATACATAATTAATGTTGGTGTGTTAGCTATATATGTTAATCCTATATAGAGAGGTATAGATTGATCGACGTGGACGTGGGAAAGAGGGTGAGACCTCACTAGATATATCGATTAATCGGTTTGTGTGGAAAACTATGAAAGACCTAGCTATATACACACATACATAGAGGAACATCGATCGTTGCGCATGCACACGTGAGAGATAAAGAATGCCCGATATGATGGGGAGGGGGATGTGTGTTGGTGCGTGCCTTCATGGGAGATCGCCCTGAAGAAAAAGATTGCATGCGTCCGATGGATAATGCCGACTGGTAGTGTGTGTGCATGCATGCACGAGAGAAAGTTAGTGGTACAATTATAAAGAGAAGACTACTGTGTGGGTGTAAAAGAATAGCTGAATAGGTGAGGTCACAATCACTGTAAAGTTGAATTCAAATATTTGAATAAGAGATCCTGATGTTTGAAACCCATGCATGCATGAATATAACGGAGATCTGCGCGGTGTGGTTTGGGAACGAGCATGTTGTAATGTATACACATTGAACAAGGTCAGACTGATTTGAATTTGAGATACCGACGGCAGACATCATTTGGCCAGGTCGCATCCGTGCATGGACACACTATTCTAATTGGAGATGATGGGCGGCTTCTGCATCACATATCTATATCTATACCCCTATATATATATATTATATTATATATTTTTTATATTGTGTGCGGGTAACTTTAACTTTGAAAGATGGTCGTTGGATGAGGCGAATCCGATGGTCCAAAGATGGCAAATTTGAGCACTACTGGCCGTTGGATATCATCTAGATTCCACCAGATTTCGCCACATGTATAATCTAGAAGACTCCATGGTTGAACTTAAGCATAATGCACAAACATCAAAACACAAGCACTTCTTATTTGTTCTAGAATCTTCCGTATCAGAATTGCCCAAATGTTTTTCTACATGATTTGCCATTATTTGCTTTTACTTTATGTCTTACGACGCACAATTCCATGAATCTTAAAATAGATTAGCTTTCTTATAAAAACTAGATGATTTTGAATGAAATGAACTATAAGAATTAAACGAACATCTACATCATGCATATATGACACAAAGCTTGCATGCTATAATGTATTTATTCATAATTCGGTTGCCAAATCTCATGCGTGCAATGCACGTGTACCTTACTCTAGTCTAAATGGTGTTTGTGTGTGTTGTGCGTGTTGAGGTGCAAATTGTCTTTTCTTGGGTACACGTTAAGCTTGTTCTTCCGAAATTTCAAGCCGCGCCTTGTTATGCCGAAAATTCAAGCTAGCGTCTCTGTCTATCATGCTGCGAAACTCCCGCCTCTTCAACCCGCGCCTTGTTAGCCTGAAATATTTAAGATTATCTTTGTCTCGTTGTGCTCCGACAACTCCCTCCATCTCAACCCGCGCCTTGCTATTCTGAAATTACAACGCGCGCGAAAACTCCCACCTCCTGTGAAATCCCGACACGTGAAATGCCCGTGGTACCCCTGAACCGAAAGAACCGCCTCAAATCGGTGGAGGTACTTTCGTAACTTACCCCACATTTCAGACAAGCGCGTCTCTAAGCCATGGTTCCCCACTGCCATCCCATCCGCCCACCCATTCGTACACCGAGGCCGCGAAAACCCGCGATGAAACCCCACAACCTGCTCCGTCTGCCACCCAGCCGGAGCCTCTTCCCCAACGATGTCGTCCACAGCAACACCTCGACGTCCCTCATCCACCGTACCGGATGAGGATCCGTCGTCGATCTCATCGTCCCGCCGGTTCAGCCACCCCGTCCTCCACCTCCAAGGAGCTGCCCCGATGTTCCCCTCGTCTTTTGCGCCACCTCCATTCCCACACCGCCGTCTTCACCTGCACCACCGGAAGAGCATCATCATCACCGTTTCCTCGGATGAAGCTGCGGCCTAATCGGCGCCACCAAAGAGGTTGTACACTAATCGCCGCATTTTCTTCTTGATTCGATCTCACGGTGCTGCCGGCGCTCGGTCCCGAGCCGACACGGCGCGACTCCAGCCACGGCGTCGTCGCCGGCCACTTCCTCCACGGTGTCACTCTCTCGGCAGCGACGTCCACATCAGTAGGACCTGCTACTACTTTAGCTCTCGCTCACGCTGCTGCTCTGCTCTTGCTCTCAGTCCCCTGCCTGGTCTGCTCTTGCTATTGCTCTTGCTCGTGCTGCTGCTCTCGCTCTTGCTCTTGCTTGCGATGCTGCTCCGATTTAGCTACACTTCACTCCGATGCCACCGGGGTGAAGGAAGAACCAGCCGCAGCGAGGAGGGGGGCTCGTCGGAGAG
>NC_041386.1:22191961-22281536 GCF_002162155.2 Triticum dicoccoides
TGGCCGGGGCGGCGGTGGACCGGCGGTGGGGAGTGTTTTCAGGGCGGTTGGGGTGGTGCACCGCCAGTCGTGGGCGGCGAGGGCTGCTGTTTGGCCGGCTCAGGGGGTGAAGGTTGAAGATGAACCGCATGCCCTTGATTTCGTATCCAACGGCTACAAAATCGACTGACCAGAGATGAAAAAGTCAGTCGACCAATGTGTAGCCTCACCTTGCTAATGCGTTTAGTTTCGACAGCAAAATTCAGTTTCGACAACAAAATTCAGTTTCGACAGTTAAGTTCAGTTTTGACAGTTAAGTTCAGTTTCGACAGTTAAATTCAGTTTTGGCAGTTAAATTCAGTTTCAATAGTTAAGTTCAGAGATGAGCGGCTGATGTATTTTACATCTAGCACTTTGTGGTTATGTATTTTACGTCATGTATTGGAGATGCTATTAGAATTCCACTCAGGTTAACGTTGTTCGTTGTCTCTCTTGTCCTGCTTCATCCTCGGCGTCGTACAACTCACCGGAGCTGCTCCAACGACGAAACCCTCCATCACAGCGGAGCAGTACCTCGGGCTCCATCTCCAGACGCCTAAGATCTTCTTCCCCTCCTCCGACAGCCAAGTCAGCCGGAGCATCCTCATCGGCCAACCCAATCATGCTGAGATCGACATGGCTTCGCCAAAGAGGTTGTACACTTGTTGCATCTCTTTTTTACTCTACATGTTATATATATTATCCACTGAGCACTCGTAGTAACGGGAAATACGATTATTTTATCCTACTATATGACAAGCAGTGAGGTACCAGGTAACTTAGCTATCCGTGATGGACTCTCTTGAATGCCATCATTATTTATCTCTACACGTTTGAGCTGTGCATTTGTCGATGGGCCTGGGAGTTGAGCTAGTATGACAGTGGCCTGGGTCCAAAGTAATAGAAGTAGCACAAAAACATTTTTTTAGTGTAGGATTGTCCTTGCTCAAGCCTGCCTACTAGAATTGCGAGTGCTCGAAAGGAAAAGTGAATGAAAAACATCAGAATTGGAAAGTTTCCTATGGTACTACTTTTCATGAATTTGGTGTAAAGGAATGGAGCAAAGGAAAACTATAGGATTTGTTCCTTTAGTGTCTCCTTGAAAGAAAAATCGTAGGAATTCTAATTTCCACTTCTCCTCCTTTTCATATTCCTATTCATCAAGCACAAGACTAAGAGATAGTAGCATAATAGCATTATAACCGTACATTTTCTTGTGGTTTGACTTAATCTCACCATGCTTTTTGCATCCTGTGATCTTCCAATTGTTGTGAATCAAACACCCAGATTGGCAGAAATCCTGTGTTTTTAAATTCTCTGTTTTGCACGTGCATTCCTATCCTATTCTTGTCTATTTCCTATCCCTGCATTGTTAGAATCCTCAAATTCAAACAAGCCCTTACTCAATTACTTCTGTTACAGATATGTGTCAAAGAAAACCTTGTGTGGTTTGTCCTGCTCCTGCGGCACTGTGTTCCACCCCAGCTCAGCTGCTCCAACGACGGAAGGGTTCACCAAAGCAGGGATCCGCTCTCCAGACTGTCTTTCGCCGCCTCAGATCTTCTTCCCCGCCGCCGGGAGCCACGACAACTGCATTACCATCATCAACTGAGCAGATGACCTTGAGGACTACACGGGTCCGCAAGAGAGGTCGCACTCTTCCGTGTTTGCTTACGTTATGCGTTGCTTAATATGATAACATGCTACATTATCGTCGTGTTCACCTATTAGACTCCAAGTCAGGTCCAAACTAATGCTGAAACTTGAGTTTTTAAATGGTTGTGAGGTAAATATTGGGGCAACAATCAGTACTATCTGTCTACTATCTGGTTAATCTCCGGTGTCTACTATGAGTTTCATGTTGGGTGCAAACAAACATTAAAGGAGCCATTATCTGTATTTTTAACTAAAGCTATTATCTGCCTGCTATCATTGGTTTCGGTCTATCCACAGTTTGCTACCATCACTCTGGATTTGTGCATGCACTCCTTACATAATCTCACTATGTTTTATTCCTATGCATGCTAGTTATTGTACACAATGGAACTGGTCATGTAGAGGAAAAGAGACGAGCCTTGCGTGGCAATAAAATTTCATGCAGATGTCGTTCCATGGTGGGCGCAAAGGCAGCCCCCCTCCACCCATTTCGGATCGTAATCAAGAGGAAGATAACTGTTATGAGGGGGATTCAGAAGGAGAAGACCACTCCTATTTACCCCATGAGGTCTTCGCTCTAACTTGGCATGCTGATGTTGGTAATATCATGCATATGGTGCCTTGCATTGCTTACTGTATACATTAAAGATGTCATCTGCTTAGTTTAGACATGCTTTGTGTCAATGCCATCTGTTTAGTTTCTTTATCGTATATGTGAATCATGCAATGGCATCTTGTCTAGCCAGGCATCATATATGTGAATTTTGCAATGCCACCCTGGTTAGCCAGTCATCTTATATGTGAATTATATCATGCCATCATTTTTTTATTACGTGTTAAATTTGTCAACAATTTTAGTACATTCAATTACTCTTCCTGTGCATCAGCCATTTGGCACGTTCATGGAAAAATCTGGAGTGGAAACAAGGTCTTCAGAGCAGACAATGCTATCTAACGAAGCGCATGTCTTGCTGGTTACCGATAGCTCCTCAGAGGAGGATTCAGAGATAGCTGACCAGTCATATCCCCCCCCCCCCCGAGGTGCATGCCCTAACTTGGCAGGGTTATGTTGCTCATATCATGCGTATGGTACCTTGCATTGCTATGTCATTTGCTTAGTTTAGACATGCTTTGTGTGAATGCCACCTGTTTAGTGTCTAATTACCATATGTGTGAATTATGCAATGCCATCTTGTTGCAAGACATTATATATGTGAATTATGCAATGTTATCTTGTTGCAAGGCATTATGTATGTGAATTATGCAATGCCATGTTGTTTAGGCAAGCGTCATATATGTGAATATATCATGCCGTCCTTTTTTTTGTATTTCGCATTGCTTTTGTCGACAATGTTTGTATATTCAACTGCTCTTCCTGTGCATCAACCATTTGAATTGGTGATGGAGAAATCTAGAGTGAAAACAAGGTCTTCAGAGCAAACAATGCTACCTGCTGAAGCAGATATCTTGCTGGTTACAGATAGCTCTTCAGAGGAGGATTCAGAGGCAGATGACCAGTCCTATTATCCCTCTGAGGTGTATGCTCAAACTTGGCAGGGTTATATTACTCATATAATGCATATGTTGTATTGCAATGCTTCGTTTTTACATCATATACACAATATTGAATGCCATCTCCTTAGTTGACACATCATATATGCGATTGCCCTCTGCTCACTTCCTTAGTATATAAATCATATATTTGAATTATGTCATGCCATGATATTTACATAGACAGCATGTATCTGAATTATGGCATGCCAACCCATTTTCTAAAGACATAATATAGTTATATCATCTCATCCTGTTTACATAGTCATCATATTTAAATTATGTCATTCTATCCGTGAATTATATCATGCCATCATGTTTCCATCGATGGCATGTTTGTCATTTATGGCATGCCAACCACTTTAATAGACACATCGTATAGTTATATCATGTCATCCTGTTTACATACTCATCATATTTTTAAGTATGTCATTCTATCCTGTTTAGTTAGCCATCATACATGTGAAATTGTGTCATGCTATCCTGTTTAATTAGCCATCATATATGTGAAATTATGTCCTGCTATTCTATTTGCTTAGACAACATAAATGTGAATTATTTCATGCCCTGTTTTCTTCCCTACTATCCATTGCACCTGTCTATCTTACAATGTCTGTACATTCAATTACGTTTCTTGTTTATCAGCCATTTTAATTGGAGGGAGTGATGCAGTATCTGTGGGAGTAAAAACACGGTCTTCAGAAAAGATCGTGCCACCTGTCGATGCAGATAGAACCACGGTTGTACTTTCCCAAGAACCAGCCCCACCACACATAACCCACACTCATGCAGATTGTACCCCTACCCAGTTGGACAGAGAACCAGCTACACCCCTTCTAACCCCAACCCCAGTAGATAGACACCCAGTTCCCGTTGACACAGCACCATCTCCACCACAGAGCACCCAAACACGAGCAATTAGTAAGGCAACTGCAGTGCCCAAATCACGAGGACCACCAGTCCAAACCCGAAGTCAACGCTTAAAGCAGAAGAAGAATTGTTCTTAGGTCAGGTTCCATAGCTATGGTTCATAATACTTTGCTCTTGCATCACTGTATTTACTGATACCAACTAATTTCAAATTTGAAGGATGCAATTGAAACTCCAATGGCGCAACAGGTATGTTTTAAACATGTTTCTTCAACGTGTTTGGCTGTTTGATGTAGTAACTTGCTCTATGTTGATTTCAGTTTCAATTGAATAAACAGTTATGTTCTCATGCCATGCACATTAAAAGTGTTGTTATTGCTATGTAGTTTCGCACACTTATATTCTGTCTATGCTGCTTTGTCTTAAATAGATATGATTCGAACTGTATCTATCTTGAATTGGCAACATAACCAAAATGATATAGACCATAAAGTGACCATACTACATAGATATATGTTTGTTTCATGCTGTTATCCTGTCCACCTTACTACTGAACTGGTTTACCAAAATGAGTTTCATATACTACATTGTAAACCTGAGATGTGTTTGTTTGTTTCTCTTTTACAACGCGGATAAAATATTGGAGAAGAGTACCCTGTTATGCAATGGTAAAGGAAGTAATGCAGATAAGGTTCAAGATAGTGAGACATCCCTGTTGGTCTCCAAGAAAGCTGATAAAAACTATATTGAAGACACTGAGACAACCCCAAAGTCTTGTCTTGATGTAGTGTTCGAGTTACTGGCTACCACTGCTTGCACTAGCTCTTCGAACTCATTGCCTGAATCAGTTCGGCTTCTTGAGTCTCAACTTCAAGTTGAAAGACATTGATCAGATGTTATGCGACAGGAAGCCGAAGGATTGAGGAAGTCCCTGCAGAATTCAGATGCATACTTTCTGGTGCAACAGCAAGCGCTGGAGGACTTAAGCGCCAAACAAGAGAAACTTAATAAGCTTGCTAAGCATCTTGCCAGCATTATGGGTACCCAGGATATTGTTTCTTGAGCTCTTCTAAAGTGGTTTCAGTTCTGGACTTGTTTTGCTGCAGCGTTTATATGCTGCTGTGTTCCCTATATTTGCACTGGTGGTGAACTTTGATGCCCAGTGGATGTAATATGTGTAATAGCCATGATAGCCTAGTGTAAGTTGCTTTCTTATTTATTTCCTTGTTGTCTTGTTTATTTGTTTGCTTGTAGTCAGTGTAGTTCTTTTTCTGCGATTTGCTAGTGGCTGCAATAACCTATTTTTTAAAACTAGGCCACAATAACCATGGGCTAATATTTACTGTAGTGACATTGGGCCTCCTACGGGCCGTAGAAACAGTGGGCCTTCTACGGGCCATATAAATAGTGGGCCTTCTATGGGCCGTAGAAACAGTGGGCCTTCTACGGGCCGTAGAAACAATGGGCCTTCTACGGGCCGTATCATCAATGGGCCTTCTACGGGTCGTATCATCAATGGGCCTTATACGGGCCGTATGATCGATTGGCCAAACATGGGCCAAACAAACCGCATTCTGGCCGTAAACGGGCTAGAGTTGGAATCGTCCATTCATGGGCCGACCATAACGGGCCATCGTTAATAGGCCGTATTTGATGATGCTATGAAAATGACCCAATGTATTAACGGACCACAAATGGGCCGACTGTAACCATGGGCTGAATTTGGCCCACAAGCAGAAAATGACAGTAACGGGCCATAAGTAAACGAATGCTAGAAATGAGCCCAAGAATAAATGGGCTCTGAGAAGGCCGAAAGATAACATGGGCTGGAGACGGCCCAATGGAATAACGGGCCATTAACGGGTATAAAGTGATACACTGTTCATTACGGACCAGTTTCACCACGGGCCGTTAATGGGTGTAAAGTGATACACTGTTCATTACGGGCCAGTTTCACCACGGGCCTTTAATAGGCCAAGAGTTACATAGGGCCTCATATGGGCCGAGAGGAGCCATGCGCCATACATGGGCCAGAAGTGAAAACGGGCTGGAATCATATTGGATGGCCCAGATGACGCTACTGGGCCTAATTCGGATAGGGCGTAACGGGCCTTGGGTTAGCGGGCTGTAAATGGGCTATATGCGAATAGGCCGTTAACAGGCTTTCCATGGGCCGGCCCGCCACCTTTTGACCAAGTCAAACGGGCCGGCCTTTTCACAGGAATGGCCCTCTGTTGGGCCGTGCCACGTGTCAACGTATCATAGGCTCCTTCTGTCCAATGAGTGGATGACATCTGTTTCGACGATGAGCCGACACGTGTTTCCTCCAGTCAATGATGATTTTACACGTGGAAAATCCCCATTGGTCGGGGCTATTAACGGGTTATTGGATCCAAAACCTGACCCAATAGCTTAACGGTGTTCCGTTACGGTGGATGCCACGTGTCGGTCACCCTTGACGAAAGCACTTCTGTGACGCGCGATTTATCGTCATGGAAGTGGACACTTCCGTGATGATAATTTTGCTAGTGTCATGGAACACTTCTACGACAGCACAGGTATGACTATCTTGATTCTGTCATAAATTTGTCATGGATGTACATGCATGACAAAAAACACGACCTACTGTGACAAACACGTATCATCACGGAAGTGTATGTTTTTGTAGTGTACATGCCCTCAGCCCCGAGGGTGAACTACTCCCTCCTCATCATGGAGAGCACAGGGATGATGAAGATGCCACCGAATAGGGATTCCCCCCTCTGGCAGGGTGCCAGAACGGGTCTAGATTGGTTTTCGATGGCTACGGAGGCTTCTGGTGGCGGAACTCCCAATCTATTGTGTTCTCTGATGTTTTTAGGGTATATGGTCATATATAGGCGAAAGAAGTCAGTCAGGGGAGCCACGAGGGGCCCACGAGGGTGGGGGCGCGCCTAGGGGCAGGCGCGCCTCCCTGACTCATGGCCACCTCGTAGCTTCCCTGACGTCTACTCCAAGTCTCCTGGATTGCTTCCGTTCCAAAAATAACTCTCCCGAAGGTTTCATTCCGTTTGGACTCCGTTTGATATTCCTTTTCTTCGAAACACTAAAATAGGCAAGAAAGCAACAATTTGGGTTGGGCCTCCGGTTAATAGGTTAGTCCCAAAAATAATATAAAAGTGTATAATAAAGCCCATGAACATAAAAAAACGGGTAATATAATAGCATGGAACAATAAAAAATTATAGATACGTTGGAGACGTATCAGTGTCCTCCTTTGAACGATTCGAGTGGCTTGTCTTGGCACATGTTCACACATGTAGTTGAAACAAAATCAACATAGCCTCCACGATATTTACATGGTGAATTATATCCTACTCATGCTTGCACTCTGTGTTGATTAATTTTAATGCATGTTCATGATTGTTGTCGCTCTCTAGCTGATCGCTTCCCAGTCTCTTTCTAGCCTTCACTTGTACTAAGCGGGAATACTGCTTGTGCGTCCACTTCCATAAACCCCAAAAGTTATTCCATATGAGTCCACCATACCTTCCTATATGCGGTATCTACCTGCCGTTCCAAGTAAATTTGTATGTGCTAAATTCTAAACCTTCAAATGAAATTCTGTTTTGTATGCTCAAATAGCTCATGTATCAACTAGGGCTATCTATATCTTCCATGCTAGGTGGGTTATTCTCACGAGGAGTGGACTCCGCTCCTCATTCACGAGAAAATGGCTGGTAACCGGGATGCCCAGTCCCATGCTTAAATTAAAATAATTGCAAAAAAAACTCCCCCAGGATTGTTGTTAGTTGGAGGCACCGTTGTTTCGGACAAGCCATTGATTGATGTTTGTTGGTAGTGGGGGAGTATAAACTTTACCATTCTGTTTGGGAACCGCCTATAATGTGTGTAGCATGGAAGATATCGAGATCTCTCGGTTGTTATGTTGACAATGAAAGTATGCCACTCAAAATATTATTTATCTCTATTTCAAAAATCGAGCTCTAGCACCTCTACAAATCCCTGCTTCCCTCTGCGAAGGTCGTAACTATTTACTTTTATGTCGAGTCATCACCCTCTTATTAAAAAGCACCAGTTGGAGAGCACCGCTGTCATGTGCATGCATTACTATTAGTTTACATTGAGTATGACTGTGACTAGATCTCTTTTACCATGAATTACAATGTTTAGTCAGTCCTTGAATTTCAAAGGTGCTCTGCATATATGTTTTGCGGTCTTAGAAAGGGCTAGCTTGATACCATCTTGTTATATCATATTATGATTGTTTTGAGAAAGTGTTGTCATCCAAGATTTACTATTATTGCTCGCTAGTTGATTACGCCATTGATATGAGTAAACATGAGACCTAAATGTTATTGTGAATATGGTTAGTTCATAATCTTTGCTAAAAACAACAAGATCAAACAGAGTTTGTAAAAGTTTTTCTTTATCACTTTCAGTTTGTCAACTGAATTGCTTGAGGACAAGCAAATGTTCAAGATTGGGGGAGTTGATACGTCTCCATCGTATCTATTTTTCCAAACACTTTTGACCTTGTTTTGGACTCTAACTTGCATGATTTGAATGGAACTAACCCAGACTAACGCGGTTTCCAGCAGAATTGCCATGGTGTTATTTTTGTTTAGAAATAAAAGTTTTCGGAATGACCTGAAACTTCATGGAGAACATTTTTGGAATTTATAAAAAACACTGGCGAAAGAATCAACACCAGGGGGCCTACACCCTGTCCACAAGGGTGGGGGCACGCCCACCCCCCTAGGGCGCGCCCCCTGTCTCGTGGGCCCCCTGAGGCTCCACCGACCTCAACTCTAACTCTATATATTCACGTTCGGGGAGAAAAAAATTAGAGAGACGGATTCATCGTGTTTTACGATACATAGCCGCCGCCAAGCCCTAAGCTCTCTTGGGAGGGCTGATCTGGAGTCCATTCGGGGCTCCAGAGAGGGGAATCCGTCGCCATCATCATCATCAACCTTCCTCCATCACCAATTTCATGATGCTCACCGTCGTGCGTGAGTAATTCCATCATAGGCTTGCTGGACGGTGATGGGTTGGATGAGATTTATCATGTAATCGAGTTAGTTTTGTTAGGGTTCGATCCCTAGTATCCATTATGTTCTGAGATTGATGTTGCTATGACTTTTCTATGCTTAATGCTTGTCACTAGGGCCCGAGTGCCATGATTTTAGATCTGAACCTATTGTGTTTTCCTGAATATATGTGAGTTCTTGATCCTATCTTGCAAGTCAATAGTCACCTACTATGTGTTATTATCCGGTAACCGCGAAGTGAAAATAATCAGGACCACTCTCGGTGATGACTATAGTTTGAGGAGTTCATGTATTCACTAAGTGTTAATGCTTTGTTTCGGTACTCTATTAAAAGGAGGCCTTAATATCCCTTAGTTTCCAATAGGACCCCGCTGCCATGGGAGGGTAGGACAAAAGATGTCATGCAAGTCATTTTCCATAAGCACGTATGAATATATTCGGAATATATGCCTACATTATATTGATGAACTGGAGCTAGTTCTGTGTCACGCTATGTTATAACTATTGCATGAGGAATTGCATCCGACATAATTATCCATCACTGATCCATTGCTTACGAGCTTTTCACATATTGATCTTTGCTTAGTTACTTTTCCATCGCCACTGTTACAATCACTACAAAACCAATATTATTACTTTTGCCATCGTTATCGTTACTTCCATATTACTTTGCTACTAAATACTTTGCTGCAGATATTAAGTCTTTCAGGTGCGCTTGAATTGACAACTCAACTATTAATACTTGAGAATATTCTTTGGCTCCCCTTGTGTCGAATCAAAAAATTTGGGTTGAATACTCTACCCTCGAAAACTGTTGCGACCCCTATACTTGTGGGTTATCAGGGTATCATATTGATTCACTTCATATATGTTTTGGCACTCAACTCGCGGATTCCCGCGGTGACATTGGGGTTATCTATGCATAGGGGTTGATGCACGTTCTTTTCTTTGTTTCTCTGGTAGAAATCTTGGGGCACTCTTTGAAGTTCTTTGTGTTGGATTGAGTATTATGAATATGAATTTGCTTTGGTGTTATTTTCGTATGAACTCTAGGATAGGTCGAATAAAAATAATAGCTTTGTGTTATTTTAGTACGAATTCTTGAATAGATCAAACGGAAAGAATAGCTTTGAGGTGGTTTCGTACCTACAAACAATTTATTCTTATGTTCTCCACTAGATAGGAACTTTGGAGTGATTCTTCATCGCACTTTGAGGGGTGGTTATACGATCCAATTACATTAGCATTGTTGAGAGGTTGCACTAGTGAAAGTACGGACCCTAGGCCTCATTTTCAAGCATTGCAATACCTTTTTTGTGCCCATTTACTATTTGCTACCTTGCCGCTTTTATTTATTCAGATTATAAAAAAATATTTCTACCATCAATATTACACTTTTATCACCATCTCTTCGTCGAACTAGCGCACCTATACAATTTGCCATTGTATTGGGTGTGTTGGGGACACAAGAGATTTCTCGTATTTGGTTGCAGGATTGTTTGAGAGAGACCATCTTCATCCTACGCCTCCCACGGATTGATAAACCTTAGGTCATCCACTTGAGGGAAAATTGCTACTGTCCTACAGAACTCTGCGCTTGGAGGCCCAACACGAGTCTACAAGAATAAAGTTGCGTAGTAGACATCAATGTCTAGATTGGATCTGGTGTTTCTGGAACTTGCACCGGCTGGAATTGATTTTCTTCGACTCCCCTAGGGTTTGTATAATTTTGGGGTATTTATAGAGCAAAGAGGCGGTTCGGGAGGCCATCGAGGTGGGCACAACCCACCTGGGTGCGCCCGGGGGCCCACGCGCGCCCTGGTGGGTTGTGCCCCCCTCGGGGCACCTCCAGGTGCTTCTCCAACCCATTGGGTGTCTTCTGGTCCATAAAAAACACCACAAAAAGTTTCACTACTTTTGGACTCCGTTTGGTATTGATTTCATGTGATGTAAATGTAGGATCGAAAGTATGTCTAGAGGGGGGGTGATTAGACTACTTGACCAAATAAAAACTTAACCTTTTCCCAATTTTAGTTCTTGGCAGATTTTAGCTATTTTAGGACAAGTCAAGCAATCATCACACAATTCAAGCAAGCATGCAAAGAGTATATTGGCAGCGGAAAGTAAAGCATGCAACTTGCAAGAATGTAAAGGGAAGGGTTTGGAGAATTCAAACGCAATTGGAGACACGGATGTTTTTCCCGTGGTTCGGATAGGTGGTGCTATCCTACATCCACGTTGATGGAGACTTCAACCCACGAAGGGTAACGGTTGCGCGAGTCCACACAGGCTCCACCCAAGGGCAACGGTTGCGCGAGTCCACACAGGGCTCCACCCATGAAGGGTCCACGAAGAAGCAACCACCCACAAAGGGTCCACGAAGAAGCAACCTTGTCTATCCCACCATGGCCATCGCCCACGAAGGACTTGCCTCACTAGCGGTAGATCTTCACGAAGTAGGCGATCTCCTTGCCCTTACAAACTCCTCGGTTCAACTCCACAATCTTGTCGGAGGCTCCCAAGTGACACCTAGCCAATCTAGGAGACACCACTCTCCAAGAAGTAACAAATGGTGTGTAGGTAATGAACTCCTTGCTCTTGTGCTTCAAATGATAGTCTCCCCAACACTCAACTCTCTCTCATAGGATTTGGATTTGGTGGAAAGAAGATTTGAGTGGAAAGCAACTTGGGAAGGCTAGAGATCAAGATTCATATGGTAGGAATGGAATATCTTGGTCTCAACACATGAGTAGGTGGTTCTCTCTCAGAACATATGAATTGGAATGGTGTGTGTGTTCTGATGGCTCTCTCACTAAATGAGAAAGAGGTGGAGGGGTATATATAGCCTCCACACAAAATCCAACCGTTACACACAATTTACCAATCTCGATGGGACCGAATCAGAAAACTCGGTCTGACTGAAATAGTAAACCTAGTGACCGTTAGGAATTTCGGTGGGACTGACATGCAACTCGGTAGGACCGATTCGGTTAGGGTTTGGGCATAACGTAATCTCGGTGAGACCGATTACACAAACTCGGTGAGACCGAATTTGGTAATTAGCTAACCAGAGAGTTGGTCAGGCAAACTCGGTGGGACCGATTTGCTCTTTCGGTGAGACCGAGTGGAACTCGGTGAGACCGAAAAGTTACAAAGGGGAAACACTGAGTTTACATTGCAATCTCGGTGGGACCGATTCGCTCTTTCGGTGGGACCGAAAAGTTATGAAAGGGAAACAGAGAGTTTGCAACCACATCTCGGTGAGACTGAGATCCCTATCGGTAGGACCGAATTGCTAGGGTTTGGCAGTGGCTAATGACAAGTGAAACTCGGTGGCGCCGGATAGGAAGAATCGGTAGGACCGAGTTTGGCTTAGGGTTTAGGTCATATATGGATATGGAAAAATACTTGAGGGTTTTGGAGCATATCACTAAGCACATGAAGCAAGAGGCTCATTAAGCAACACCTCATCCCTCCTTAATAGTATTGGCTTTTCCTAAGGACTCAATGTGATCTTGGATCACTAAAATATAAAATGAAGAGTCTTAAGCTTTTGAGCTTGAGCCAATCCTTTGTCCTTAGCATTTTGAGGGTTCCACTTTCACATCCATGCCATGCCAATCATTGAGCTTTCCTGAAACAATCATCTTGGAATAGCATTAGCTCAATGAGCTATATGTTGTTATGAATTACCAAAACCAGCTAGGGATAGTTGCACTTTCAATCTCCCCCTTTTTGGTAATTGATGACAACATATAGATCAAAGCTTCGACAAAAGATAATAATCATGAAATTTATCGTCGCTTTGAGAAGTATGTGATAAGTAAGAGCTCCCCCTAAATTTGTGCATATTTAAAATTTGCTTTGGACTGCAAATGCACAAAGAGTTAGAGTCATGGGTTACTCTTCCATGTCACATACATCTTGGTGGAGCGCTTAAAATGATAAGAATGAAATACATGCACTCATCACCAAGAATAGTGAATGATCACATAAGATAGATAAGATAATAGCATTAAGCAAGCATTAAGTGTAGCTTATGATCAAACACATGATCATCAATGTCTCACAAATAATGACGTAGTATCTCAAGCACTCAAAAGCAAACAAGTTTGAAAAACCACCAAATAAAGCAAGAGAGAAAAGCAACACTCTCTCTCTCTCGAAGCCTATGATCTATACATCTTCTCCCCCTTTGGCAACAAGTTACCAAAAAGTTCCTAGAAAATGCATAGTGCTAAAACGACACTCAGGCTTGATCTTCAGGTGGTGGTGGAGTCCGGAGCACTCCAAGGACGAAGCCTTCGGTAGACGTGGTCGGAGTCGAGGCTGAAGTGGATGCCGGAGCTGGTGGAACTGAGGCTGTGGCTGGTGCAGGCGTTGTAGCTCTGGTGTCAGCAACTGGCAGTGCAGACGACCTCGGACCTCGTGGCACCCTCGCAAAAGCATCAGTCGTGGTCCTGCCTCTCCTCTCATTCATGTCCTCCTGGAGCTGCTCCACGGCAGTCTGTATCTCTGTCACCTTGATGTCCAAGTCATAGAACCTTTGTTCCATGATCCTCTCTAAACTCACCTAGTTCTGAGTCAGGGTGGCTATACTCTGCTCAATCCGCAGGGTGGACGCAATCAGGTAACCAAGCTGCTCTTGTTTGGTTTTCAGGAAGTAATCAGATGCCTCCGCTTGAGTAGGCATCCTGGCAGCTTTCTCCTTCTTCGCCTTCTCCTTCTGAGCTTGTGCATGGGCAGATGATGGTTCATTCTCAGTCATAACAACTTCATTGTTCTCGAAATCTGGACGGATGGGCAGGTGTTCCTTATCCAACAAATATACGCCCGTGCCCATCTTAGAGTTGATGAGCTCCTGAATCTGAGGGCATATCCGCAGCTCCTCTTCTGATCTGCTGCAGTCCTCCTGATAGTTTCCACTATGAGGCTCATCACCTTGAACTTCTGAGGCACATCAAACACATGTAGCAAATTGATAGCATGGCCTCTGATCATCTTATGATCGCCTGACTTGGGCAATAAGGTGTGCCTCAAGATCCAATTGATAGTCGGGAGCCCTGACAGAAGGTAATGTACTGAGCCAAACTTGAAGGTATCAAGTGCTTCATTTGGGATCTCCTTGTACATATTTGACATTGAGTTGTGGTCCATCTTCTTCTTGGCATAGATATCCAAGTCATCATCTTGCTCCTCTGGGGCATTAATGATCTGTGCCCACTCAGCAACTGTGGATTTGTACCTTGTACCCTCAGACATCCATGTGATCCTCCCATCTGGATAAAAGTGTGCTGTGGAGTAGAATTGCATGATCAGTTCCTCGTTCCACTTTGTGAGCTTCTGCCCAACAAAGTCTGCAACTCCACACGCACTAAAGCTGTCTTGCACTCCAGGATAGTGCTCTTCGTTTTCCTTGATATATTCCCAGTCGACCCATCTCATATCACATACAATGGGCTTCTTATCTAGCAGCACAGTCTCATAGGAATCTTGTTGCTCCTTGGTGTGAAATCTGTAGCCCACTGTTGTCCTTCTCCTTGAAGCATACAGGTCTGCTTCTCTCCACTTCCTCAGCCCTGAATCTCTCCTGAGCTTCATATCCTCAGCCACAGGATGAGCATCGTTGTGGTCTGGGATCTTGGGCTTGAGCTTCCGAAGGACATTTTCTTCCTCATCCTCTGCAACAGTCTCAGGCACTGGGGCCTTGTTCTTCTCAGTGGCTGGGATACTTCTTGTGTTTCTCTTTGGTGCACTCTTAGGCTTAGATGCAGCCTTAGGTGCTTCCTTGGGCTTGGATGCAGCTCCCCCTGACCTTATGGCATCTCCCATAAGCTTGGGTGCCTTGGGCGCTGGTGCAGCTACCTCTTCTTCCTCTTCTTCTTCCATGATGGAAGCTTTTCCAAGTACTCTAGCCACAGTCTTCTTCACCCTTTCCTTTCTTTTCTTGCCCTCAGCTGCAACTGGCTCTTGGGAAGTGGGCTTCTCAGTTGAGGCTCTTGCCTTTGACATGGGCTGCCTGCCTGCTGGCCTTTTGATTTTCAGACCTGGCTTAGTGCCTTGAGCTGGCTCAACTCTCTTGGAAGTGGCCTCTTCCTCTGCCACATAGTCCTCATCTTCGGAACCTGAAGTCCTCTTCTTCCTTTGTCTCGTGGCAGCCTTTGGCAAATTGCTAGGAGTGCTCCTGCTGCCTTCATCAGAAGAGCTGGAGGGACTAGTGCCCTCACTCATCACCACTTGTTGTTCTGACAGATTTTGGCTATCACTCTGGTCTGACATGCTGCAAACTGACTGCTGACCCTGTGAATAGTTTATAGAAGAGATAGAGTGGATGAGCATCACAAAATGCAGAGATTTTTGCAAAAAGAATGATCCAAAAACTTAGTTTTAGTTTCCCACTGAAATCATCTCGGATCTACCGATTTTCAAACTCGGTGATACCCAAGCAGTTTTGGAACCTAAACTAGTGAACTCGGTAGGACCGAGTCACAGTTCGGTGGCACCGAGACTGCTAGGGTTTCACAGAGTTCCAAAATCGGTCACACCAATAAGTAATTCTCGGTCAGACTGAGTCTCACTTGTGCAATGGCATAAGCCAAATCGGTGGGACCGAGTTTTTCAACTCGGTGGGTCCAAAATGGTTTCGGCGGAGACCTAAACCTAGAATTTTTGAATCAAACCTAATCTATGAGCGTTTTGACTGGATAGGAGTTTATCAAACGTGGCTAGAAACAATATGATCACAATGTGCTAGGAATCAGATTGAGGAATAGCACAAAGATCAAGTCCATACCCTAGTTTGGCGGGGACTTGCTACGGCGGCAACGGCGGGGCAGAAATCCCGTTGACGGCGACGGAGACCAGCGACTGGAGGCTGCTGGCGGCGAGAAGACGATCCGGAGACCTCGAGGGCAGAGCAGGCTATCGCGCGGGCGAAGGGGTTCGGAGAAATTTCCAAATTTTGCCCATGACTATATATAGCCCGACCCTGTCGGTGTGACCGAGTGGAACAACTCGGTGGCACCGAGATTCATAACTGTGTGCAGTTATTGAAACTCGGTGTGACCGAAAGGTTCAAATCGGTTGCACCGAGATCGAAAACCTAGATCAACTTAATGATCTCGGTAGAACCGAAAGTGGAGTATCGGTCAGACCGAGAATCATAAAGAGGTTTTGGAAGTTTAAGTCTATGACGAATCAGGGACTCCGAGCGCTCCTCACATAGAGTGGTTCGAATCTGACTTGATCAAATTTTGTGATGCAGCATGAATAGAGTTTGAGATGAGAAAAGCATAGATAGCTAGAGGAGGTTCTTAGGCATTCTTGTCCATCCACTTGGCAAAAAAAATAGATAAAGCCGAACAATCAAAGCAACAAGTGGATGTCCTCGAATGAGTAAAGTATGCAACCAGCATGCTCACACAATAAGATGGCAAATGAAATATGTGGCAAGGCATGCACAACCAATTCTAGCATCTATCAAGCAATTTGCGATGACTAGGTCATCTATATATGAGTATATTGACTTAGGAGTCAAGTGAGAACACTTGATCATAGGTCATACTCATCATTTAAGCTCAAGTGGGGTTACCACTTTTACATAAAGCATTGTTGTGTTCACATCTTTAGAGTTGCTTTAGCTCAAGTCTTAGAGTAAAGCTCCCCCTAGATGTGATATCCCCCCTAAGAGGGATGAACTAACCTTGGGTTTTGTCGATGATGACTTCATGTAGATATTGAAGATGTGGATGCTCAATGTTGATGTAGATCTCTTGGAGCTATCCATTTGAGTGAATTGCACTTTCAATACCTACATGGGTTAGTCCCATAAGGAACAAACAAGGATATCCATAGACATAGAGTGATGCACACAAAAGATGATGTCCATGAAAACTTTTAGGTTACCTTGTCCCTTGTCTTACCAACAAGAGGGTTTGTGACTCCTTGAACTAGTGCAAGATGTGGAAGTTGATTGCACTTGTTCTTGCCAAAATGATAAGAGTGAAGTATGTTGGCGGAGTCACCCTCAAGAACTCTCTAGTTCTTCTTCTTTTGGATCCACATCATCTTGATGGGAATCCTTGGAGTTGTAGTCGTACTTGATGAAGTGGAACTTGAAGTAGTCTTGGGAATCCACTTGACTAAGGTCTTAGGAGCTTCTTCAAATGCATCAATTTCCTCTTGAAGCTTGTCCTTGCCTTTTTGCTCGTAGTTTTGTGGTGGAAGATCATCTTGAGCTTGTGTCCCCTTGAAAGAAGTATACTTCTCTTGTTGAGGGACAAACTTTGTCTTGGGGTATTGATCTTCTTCCCATTCAACTCCATTGGCATTGAACTTTTGTTCAAAACCAACACCTTGATTCTTCTGGTGCATTCCTTGCTTGCGCACAATTTCCTCGAATTGCTTACTCCCGGCAAGGCTTTTGTACACTCCTTTCTCTATAATTCCCTTCAATAAGCTGTTTTCTTGCTCAAGTGTAACTTGGCTAAGAGAATCATTAGTGGAATCAAGAGAACTACTAGAAGCAACAATATTGAATTTAGCATAATCATTGTTACTACTAGAGGAAGAATCTTTCTTGTTAGACTTGACTTGAGGCATGTAAGTGGATAAGAGTAAACGCTTGGCAATGTAAGAAGAACTTTTCTTGCGGAGATCATCATTGATTGCCTTTAAGAACTCATGCTCTTGCTCAAGATTGAGCTTTTCAAACCGTAGTTTCTCATGAGCCCTTAAAAGTTCTCGATGACCTTCGAAGATAGTGTCATGAGCTAACTTAAGAGTTTTTAGTTCTTTAGTTAGAGCCTCAATCTTCTCCTTATCATTGTCATTCGTTTTATCTTGATTAGCATGATTAATTGGTCTTTCATCATAGTATTCATCACTAGAGTTGTCACCTAACAAGTCATCTTCATCACTATTGAAATCAACATACTCGGGATGTGTTACCTTAGGACCTTTGGCCATGAAGCATCTTCCAATTCCTTCATTTGGTGAGTCAAATATGTCGTAGGAGTTGGTTGACACAAGTGCTAGACCGGCAACACCTTCATCTTGAGTATCTTCGGAGTCGGAGTGATAACTTCTCTCGGAGTGGCTGTCGGAGTCGGATACCCATTCACCAACATGAGCTTGATGTCTTCGTCTTGTGTAGCTCCTTGATGATTTTTCCTTCCTTTCCGAATCCTTGCTTCTCCGTGAGTATCTTCGTTCATAACGATCATCTCTACTCCTTCTCTCTCTTGGTGGTGATCCTTTGCTTCTTCTTTTTGGAGAATCTTCTCTTCTCTTGTAGGGAGCCGTACACTCATTGGAATAGTGTCCGAGTCTTCCACAATTGTAACAGTTTCGCTCTCGACTAGAAGATCTTTTGTCATTGTAGGACCTTGACTTGGAGCTTCTATCTTTGTTTCTACTCTTGTAGAACTTGTTGAAGTTCTTCACCATTAAGCTCAATTCTTCATTGAAGTCTTGTTTCTCACTTGATGATGTAGGGGCTTCACATGAGGCTTTATAGGCACCACTTGATTTCTTGTGAAGTTCCTCTTTATCCTTAAGTGACATCTCATGAGCAACAATTCTTCCAATCACCTCCGTTGGCTTGAGATCTTTGTAATTGGGGATCATTTGGATCAATGTGCACACGGTATCATATTTTCCATCCAAGGCTCTTAGGATCTTCTTGATGATGAATCTATCGGTCATCTCTTCACTTCCCAAGCCGGCAATCTCATTTGTGATGAGAGCAAGCCTAGAGTACATTTCAGCGACACCTTCACCATCCTTCATCTTGAACTTGTCAAGTTGGCTTTGAAGCACATCCAACTTGGATTCCTTGACGGAGTCGGTACCTTCGTGCATATCAATCAAAGTGTCCCAAATTTCCTTTGCATTCTCAAGACGGCTGATTTTGTTGTATTCTTCGGGGCACAATCCGTTGAAGAGAATATCACAAGCTTGAGCATTGTATTGCAACATCTTCAACTCATCCGCGGTAGCTTCACGGTTTGGTTCTCTCCCATCAAAGAAGTCACCTTGCAAACCAACACACACAATAGCCCAAACGGCGGGGTTATGTCCAAGAATATGCATTTTCATTTTATGCTTCCAACTAGCAAAATTAGTACCATCAAAGTAAGTACCTCTACGGTGATAATTTCCCTCGCTAGACGCCATACTCTCCTAGGTTGTGACACCCAGGCTATGACCACTAAAAGCTATGGAGATCAAGCAAATGGAGACCAAAGCTCTGATACCACTTGTAGGATCGAAAGTATGTCTAGAGGGGGGGTGATTAGACTACTTGACCAAATAAAAACTTAACCTTTTCCCAATTTTAGTTCTTGGCAGATTTTAGCTATTTTAGGACAAGTCAAGCAATCATCACACAATTCAAGCAAGCATGCAAAGAGTATATTGGCAGCGGAAAGTAAAGCATGCAACTTGCAAGAATGTAAAGGGAAGGGTTTAGAGAATTCAAACGCAATTGGAGACATGGATGTTTTTCCCGTGGTTCGGATAGGTGGTGCTATCCTACATCCACGTTGATGGAGACTTCAACCCACGAAGGGTAACGGTTGCGCGAGTCCACACAGGGCTCCACCCAAGGGCAACGGTTGCGCGAGTCCACACAGGGCTCCACCCACGAAGGGTCCACGAAGAAGCAACCACCCACAAAGGGTCCACAAAGAAGCAACCTTGTCTATCCCACCATGGCCATCGCCCACGAAGGACTTGCCTCACTAGCGGTAGATCTTCACGAAGTAGGCGATCTCCTTGCCCTTACAAACTCCTTGGTTCAACTCCACAATCTTGTCGGAGGCTCCCAAGTGACACCTAGCCAATCTAGGAGACACCACTCTCCAAGAAGTAACAAATGGTGTGTAGGTAATGAACTCCTTGCTCTTGTGCTTCAAATGATAGTCTCCCCAACACTCAACTCTCTCTCATAGGATTTGGATTTGGTGGAAAGAAGATTTGAGTGGAAAGCAACTTGGGAAGGCTAGAGATCAAGATTCATATGGTAGGAATGGAATATCTTGGTCTCAACACATGAGTAGGTGGTTCTCTCTCAGAACATATGAATTGGAATGGTGTGTGTGTTCTGATGGCTCTCTCACTAAATGAGAAAGAGGTGGAGGGGTATATATAGCCTCCACACAAAATCCAACCATTACACACAATTTACCAATCTCGGTGGGACCGAATCAGAAAACTCGGTCTGACTGAAATAGTAAACCTAGTGACCGTTAGGAATTTCGGTGGGACTGACATGCAACTCGGTAGGACCAATTCGGTTAGGGTTTGGGCATAACGTAATCTCGGTGAGACCGATTACACAAACTCAGTGAGACCGAATTTGGTAATTAGCTAACCAGAGAGTTGGTCAGGCAAACTCGGTGGGACCGATTTGCTCTTTCAGTGAGACCGAGTGGAACTCGGTGAGACCGAAAAGTTACAAAGGGGAAACACTGAGTTTACATTGCAATCTCGGTGGGACCGATTCGCTCTTTCGGTGGGACCGAAAAGTTACGAAAGGGAAACAGAGAGTTTGCAACCCCATCTCGGTGAGACCGAGATCCCTATCGGTAGGACCGAATTTCTAGGGTTTGGCAGTGGCTAATGACAAGTGAAACTCGGTGGCGCTGGATAGGAAGAATCAGTAAGACCGAGTTTGGCTTAGGGTTTAGGTCATATATGGATATGGAAAAATAGTTGAGGGTTTTGGAGCATATCACTAAGCACATGAAGCAAGAGGCTCATTAAGCAACACCTCATCCCTCCTTAATAGTATTGGCTTTTCCTAAGGACTCAATGTGATCTTGGATCACTAAAATATAAAATGAAGAGTCTTAAGCTTTTGAGCTTGAACCAATCCTTTGTCCTTAGCATTTTGTGGGTTCCACTTTCACACCCATGCCATGCCAATCATTGAGCTTTCCTGAAACAATCATCTTGGAATAGCATTAGCTCAATGAGCTATATGTTGTTATGAATTACCAAAACCACCTAGGGATAGTTGCACTTTCAGTAAAAAACATGGAAAAAACAACAACTGGCATCGGGCACTATGTCAATATGTTAGTACCAAAAAATGATATAAAATGATTGTAAAACATCCAAGAATGATAATATAACAGCATGGAACAATAAAAAATTTGTTGGGGAACATAGTAATTTCAAAATTTTCCTACGCACACGCAAGATCATGGTGATGGAAAGCAACGAGAGGGGAGAGTGTTGTCCATGTACCCTCGTACACCGAAAGCGGAAGCGTTAGCACAATGCAGTTGATGTAGTCGTACATCTTCATGATCTGACAGATCAAGTATCGAATGCACGGCACCTCCGAGTTCAGCACATGTTTAGCCCGATGATGTCCCTCGAACTCCGATCCAGCCGAGTGTTGAGGGAGAGTTTCGTCAGCACGATGGCGTGGTTACGATGATGATGTTCTACCGATGCAGGGCTTCGCCTAAGCACCGCTACAGTAATATCGAGGTGGGCTATGGTGGAGGGGGGCACCGCACACGGCTAAAAGATCAAACGATCAATTGTTGTGTCTCTAGGGTGCCCCCTGCCCCCGTATATAAAGGAGCAAGGGGGAGGTGCGGCCTACCTAGAGGGGGCTCGCCAGGAGGAGTCCTACTCCTACCGAGAGTAGGACTCCCTCCCTTTTCCTTGTTGGACTAGGAGTGGAGGGGGAAAGAGGAGGGAGAAAGGAAGGAAAGGGGGGCCCTCTCCTTGTCATATTCGGACTAGGGGGGAGGGGGGCGCGACCCTGCCCTGGCCGCCTATCCTCTTCTCCACAAGGCCCACTATGGCCCATTAAGCTCCCGGGGGGGGTCCTGTAACCTCCTGGTACTCCGGTAAAATCCCGGTTTCACCCGGAACACTTCCGATATCCAAACATAGGCTTCCAATATATCAATCTTCACGTCTCAACCATTTCGAGACTCCTCGTTATGTCCGTGATCACATCCCGGACTCCAAAAAAGCTTCGGTACATCAAAACATATAAACTCATAATATAACTGTCATCGAAACATTAAGCATGCGGACCCTACGGGTTCGAGAACTATGTAGACATGACCGAGACACGGCTCCCACATATTCTACGAAGATCTTTATCGGTCATACCGCATAACAACATACGTTGTTCCCTTTGTCATCGGTATGTTACTTGCCAGAGATTCGATCGTCGGTATCTCAATACCTAGTTCAATCTTGTTACCGACAAGTCTCTTTACTCGTTCCGTAATACATCATCCCGCAACTAACTCATTATTTGCAATGCTTGCAAGGCTTAAGTGATGTGCATTACGAGAGGGCCCAGAATACCTCTCCGACAATCGGAGTGACAAATCCTAATCTCGAAATACGCCAACCCAACAAGTACCTTCGGAGACACCTGTAGAGCACCTTTATAATCACCCAGTTACGTTGTGACGTTTGGTAGCACACAAAGGGTACCTCCAGTAAACGAGAGTTGCATAATCTCATAGTCATAGGAACATGTATAAGTCATGAAGAAAGCAATAGCAACATACTAAACGATCAAGTGCTAAGCTAACGGAATGGGTCAAGTCAATCACATCATTCTCCTAATGATGTGATCCCGTTAATCAAATGACAACCCATGTCAATGGCTAGGAAACTTAACCATATTTGATCAACGAGCTAGTCAAGTAGAGGCATACTAGTGACACTTTGTTTGTCTATGTATTCACACATGTATTATGTTTCCGGTTAATACAATTCTACCATGAATAATAAACATTTATCATGATATAAGGAAATAAATAATAACTTTATTATTGCCACTAGGGCATATTTCCTTCAGCCTCCCACTTGCACTAGAGTCAATAATCTAGATTACACAGTAATGATTCTAACACCCATGGAGCCTTGGTGCTGATCATGTTTTGCTCATGGAAGAGGCTTAGTCAACGGGTCTACAACATTCAGATCCGTATGTATCTTGCAAATTTCTATGTCTCCCACCTGGAATAAATTTTGGATGGAATTGAAGCGTCTCTTGATGTGCTTGGTTCTCTTGTGTAATCTGGATTCCTTCGCCAAGGCAATTGCACCAGTATTGTCACAAAAAAAATTTATTGGACCCGATGCACTAGGTATGACACCTAGATCGGACATGAACTCCTTCATCCAGACTCCTTCATTTGCTGCTTCCGAAGCAGCTATGTACTCCGCTTCACATGTAGATCCCACCATGACACTTTGTTTAGAACTACACCAACTGACAGCTCCACTGTTCAATGTAAATACATATCTGGTTTGCGATTTAGAATCGTCCGGATCAGTGTCAAAGCTTTGCATCGACGTAACCGTTTACGATGAGCTCTTTGTCACCTCCATAAATGAGAAACATATCCTTAGTCCTTTTCAGGTATTTCATGATGTTCTTGACCGTTGTCCAGTGATCCACTCCTGGATTACTTTGGTACCTCCCTGCTAGACCTATAGCAAGGCACACATCAGGTCTGGTACACAGCATTGCATACATGATAGAGCATATGGCTGAAGCATAGGGAACATCTTTCATTTTCTCCCTATCTTCTGCAGTGGTTGGGCATTGAGTCTTACTCAACTTCACACCTTGTAACACAGGCAAGAACCCTTTCTTTGCTTGATCCATTTTGAAATTCTTCAAAACTTTGTCAAGGTATATGCTTTGTGAAAGTCCAATTAAGCGTCTTGATCTATCTCTATAGATCTTGATGCCCAATATATAAGCAGCTTCACCGAGGTCTTTCATTGAAAAACTCTTATTCAAGTATCCCTTCATGCTATCCAGAAATTCTATATCATTTCCAATCAACAATATGTCATCCACATATAATATCAGAAATGCTACAGAGCTCCCACTCACTTTGTTGTAAATACAGGCTTCTCCAAAAGTCTGTACAAAACCAAATGCTTTGATCACACTATCAAAGCGTTTATTCCAACTCCGAGAAGCTTGCACCAGTCCATAAATGGATCGCTGGAGCTTGCATACTTTGTTAGCTCCCTTTGGATCAACAAAACCTTCCGGTTGCATCATATACAACTCTTCTTCTAGAAATCCATTCAGGAATTAAGTTTTGACATCCATTTGCCAAATTTCATAATCATAAAATGCGGCAATTGCTAACATGATTCGGACAGACTTAAGCATCGCTACGGGTGAGAAGGTCTCATCGTAGTCAATCCCTTGAACTTGTCGAAAACCTTTCGCAACAAGTCAAGCTTTATAGACAGTAACATTACCGTCAGCGTCAGTCTTCTTCTTGAAGATCCATTTATTCTCAATTGCTTGCCGATCATCGGGCAATTCAACCAAAGTCCACACTTTGTTCTCATACATGGATCCCATCTCAGATTTCATGGCCTCAAGCCATTTCGCAGAATCTGCGCTCACCATCGCTTCTTCATAGTTCGTAGGTTCGTCATGGTCTAGTAACATAACTTCCAGAACAGGATTACCGTACCACTCTGGTGCGGATCTTACTCTGGTTGACTTACGAGGTTCTGTAACAACTTGATCTGAAGTTTCATGATCATCATCATTAACTCTTCACTAATTGGTGTAGGTGTCGCAGAAACCGGTTTCTGCCATGAACTGCCTTCCAATAGGGGAGCAGGTATAGTTACCTCATCAAGTTCTACTTTCCTCCCACTCACTTCTTTCGAGAGAAACTCCTTCTCTAGAAAGATTCCGAATTTAGCAACAAAAGTCTTGCCTTTGGATCTATGATAGAAGGTGTACCCAACAGTCTCCTTTGGGTATCCTATGAAGACGCATTTCTCCGATTTGGGTTCGAGCTTATCAGGTTGAAGCTTTTTCACATAAGCATCGCAGCCCCAAACTTTCGGAAACAACAACTTTGGTTTCTTGTCAAACCACAGTTCATAAGGCGTCGTCTCAACGGATTTCGATGGTGCCCTATTTAACGTGAATGCGGCCGTCTCTAAAGCATAACCCCAAAATGATAGTGGTAAATCAGTAAGAGACATCATAGATCGTACCATATCTAGTAAAGTATGATTACGACGTTCAGACACACCATTACGCTATGGTGTTCCGGGTGGCGTGAGTTGCGAAACTATTCTGCATTGTTTCAAATGAAGACCAAACTCATAACTCAAATATTCTCCTCCATGATCAGATCGTAGAAACTTTATTTTCTTGTTACGATGATTTTCAACTTCACTCTGAAATTCTTTAAACTTTGCAAATGTTTCAGACTTATGTTTCATTAAGTAGATATACCCATATCTGCTTAAATCATCCGTGAAGGTGATAAAATAACGATATTCGCCACGAGCCTCAACATTCATCGGACCACATACATTTGTATGTATGATTTCCAACAAATCTATTGCTCTATCCATAGTTCCGAAGAATGGCATTTTAGTCATCTTGCCCATGAGGCACGGTTTGCAAGTACCAAGTGATTCATAATCAAGTGATTCCAAAAGTCCATCAGTATGGAGCTTCTTCATGCGCTTTACATCAATATGACCTAAACGGCAGTGCCACAAATAAGTTGCACTATCATTATCAACTCTGCATCTTTTGGCCTCAATATTATGAATATGTGTATCACCACTATCGAGATTCAACAAAAATAGACCACTCTTCAAGGGTGCATGACCATAAAAGATATTACTCATATAAATAGAACAACCATTATTCTCTGATTTAAATGAATAACCGTCTCGCATCAAACAAGATCCAGATATAACGTTCATGCTCAACGTTGGCATCAAATAACAATTATTTAGGTCTAATACTAATCCCGAAGGTAGATGTAGAGGTAGCGTGCCGACTGCGATCACATCGACTTTGGAACCATTTCCCACGCGCATCATCACCTCGTCCTTAGCCAATCTTCTCTTAATCCTTAGCCCCTATTTTGAGTTGCAAATATTAGCAACAGAACTAGTATCAAATACCCAGGTGCTACTGCGAGCATTAGTAAGGTACACATCAATAACATGTATATCACATATACCTTTGTTCACCTTGCATCCTTCTTATCCGCCAAATACTTGGGGCAGTTCCGCTTCCATTGACCAGTCTGCTTGCAGTAGAAGCACTCAGTCTCAGGCTTAGGTCCAGACTTGGGTTTCTTCTCCTGAGTAGCAACTTGCTTGCTGTTCTTCTTGAAGTTCCCCTTCTTCTTCCCTTTGCCTTTTTTCTTGAAACTGGTGGTCTTATTGACCATCAACACTAGATGCACCTTTTTGATTTCTACCTCCGCAACCTTTAGCATTGCGAAGAGCTCGGGAATCGTCTTATCCATCCCTTGCATGTTATAGTTCATCACGAAGCTCTTGTAGCTTGGTGGCAGTGATTGAAGAATTCTGTTAATGACGCTATCATCCGGAATATTAACTCGCAGTTGAATCAAGTGATTGCAGTACCCAGACATCTTGAGTATATGCTCACTGACAAAACTATTCTCCTCCATCTTGCAGCTGTAGAACTTATTGGAGACTTCATATCTCTCAATCCGAGCATTTTCTTGAAATATTAACTTCAACTCTTGGAACATCTCATATGCTCCATGACGTTCAAAACGTCGTTGAAGTCCCGGTTCTAAGCCGTAAAGCATGGCACATTGAACTATCGAGTAGTCATCATCTTTGCTCTGCCAGACGTTCTTAACGTCGTCAGTTGCATCAGCAGCAGGCCTGGCACCCAGCGGTGCTTCCAGGACGTAATTCTTCTGTGCAGCAATGAGGATAATCCTCAAGTTATGGACCCAGTCCGTGTAATTGCTACCATCATCTTTCAACTTTGCTTTCTCAAGGAACGCATTAAAATTCAACGGAACAACAACACGGGCCATCTATCTACAATCAACATAGACAAGCAAGATACTATCTTGTACTAAGTTCATGATAAATTTAAGTTCAATTAATCATATTACTTAAGAACTCCCACTTAGATAGACATCCCTCTAATCCTCTAAGTGATCACGTGATCCATATCAACTAAACCATGTCCGATCATCACGTGAGATGGAGTAGTTTCAATGGTGAACACCACTATGTTGATCATATCTACTATATGATTCAAGCTCGACCTTTCGGTCTCCGTGTTCCGAGGCCATATCTGTTATATGCTAGGCTCGTCAAGTTTAACCTGAGTATTCCGCGTGTGCAACTGTTTTGCACCCGTTGTATTTAACGTAGAGCCTATCACACCCGATCATCACGAGGTGTCTCAACATGAAGAACTTTTGCAATGGTGCATACTCAGGGAGAACACTTATACTTTGATAATTTAGTGAGGGATCATCTTATAATGCTACCGTCAATCAAAGCAAGATAAGATGCATAAAAGATAAACATCACATGCAATCAATATAAGTGATATGATATGGCCAACATCATCTTGTGCTTGTGATCTCCATCTCCGAAGCACCATCATGATCACCATCATCACCGGCGTGACACCTTGATCTCCATTGTGGCATCGTTGTCGTCTCGCCAATCTTATGCTTCTACGACTATCGCTACTGCTTAGTGATAAAGTAAAGATTACAGGGCGATTGCATTGCATACAATAAAGCGACAACCATATGGCTCCTACCAGTTGCCGATAACTCGGTTACAAAACATGATCATCTCATACAATAAAATTTAGCATCATGTCTTGACCATATCACATCACAACATGCCCTGCAAAAACAAGTTAGACGTCATCTACTTTGTTGTTGCAAATTTTACGTGGCTGCTACGGGCTTAGCAAGAACCGTTCTTACCTATGCATCAAAACCACAACGATAGTTTGCAAGTTGGTGTTGTTTTAACCTTCGCAAGGACCAGGCGTAGCCACACTCGGTTCAACTAAAGTTGGAGAAACTGACACCTGCCAGCCACCTGTGTGGAAATCACGTTGGTAGAACTAATCTCGCGTAAGCGTACGCGTAATGTCGGTCCGGGCCGCTTCATCCAACAATACCACCGAACCAAAGTATGACATGCTGGTAAGCAGTATGACTTATATCGTCCACAACTCACTTGTGTTCTACTCGTGCATATGACATCTATGCATAAAACCTGGCTCGGATGCCACTGTTGGAGAACGTAGTAATTTCAAAATTTCCCTACGCACAGGAAAGATCATGGTGATGCATAGCAACGAGAGGGGAGAGTGTTGTCCACGTACCCTCGTAGACCGAAAGCGGAAGCGTTAGCACAACGCGGTTGATGTAGTCGTACGTCCACCCGATCCGACCGATCAAGTACCGAACGCACGACACCTCTAAGTTCAGCACATGTTCAGCCCGATGACGTCCCTCGAACTCCGATCCAGCCGAGTTTTGAGGGAGAGTTTCATCAGCATGACGGTGTGGTGACGATGATTATGTTCTACCAACGCAGGGCTTCGCCTAAGCACCGCTACAGTATTATCGAGGTGGACTATGGTGGAGGGGGGCACCGCACACGGCTAAAAGATCAAACGATCAATTGTTGTGTCTCTAGGGTGCCCACCTGCCCCCGTATATAAAGGAGCAAGGGGGAAGGTGCGGTCGGCCTAGAGGGGGCACGCCAGGAGGAGTCCTACTCCTACCGGGAGTAGGACTCCCTCCCTTTTCCTTGTTGGACTAGGAGTGGAGGGGGAAAGAGGAGGGAGAGAGGAAGGAAAGGGGGGGGGGGCGCCGCCCCCTCTCCTTGTCCTATTCGGACTAGGGGGAGGGGCACGCGGCCCTGCCCTCGCTGCCTCTCCTCTTCTCCACAAGGCCCACTATGGCCCATTAAGCTCCCGGGGGGTTCCGGTAACCTCCCGGTACTCCGGTAAAATCCCGATTTCACCCGGAACACTTCTGATATCCAAACATAGGCTTCCAATATATCAATCTTAATGTCTCGACCATTTCGAGACTCCTCGTTATGTCCGTGATCACATTCGGGACTCCGAACAACCATTGGTACATCAAAACATATAAACTCATAATATAACTGTCATCAAAACGTTAAGCGTGCGGACCCTACAGGTTCGAGAACTATGTAGACATGACCGAGACACATCTTCGGTCAATAACCAATAGCGGAACCTGGATGCTCATATTGGCTCCCACATATTCTACGAAGATCTTTATCGGTCAGACCGCATAACAACATACGTTCTTCCCTTTGTCATCGGTATGTTACTTGCCCGAGATTCGATCGTCGATATCTCAATACCTAGTTCAATCTCATTACCGGCAAGTCTCTTTACTCGTTCCATAATACATCATCTCGCAACTAACTCATTAGTTGCAATGCTTGCAAGGCTTAAGTGATGTGCATTATCGAGAGGGACCAGAGATACCTCTCCGACAATCGAAGTGACAAATCCTAATCTCGAAATACGCCAACCCAACAAGTACCTTCGGAGACACCTGTAGAGCATCTTTATAATCACCCAGTTACGTTGTGACGTTTGGTAGCACACAAAGTGTACCTCCGGTAAACGGGAGTTGCATAATCTCATAGTCATAGGAACATGTATAAGTCATGAAGAAAGCAGTAGCAACATACTAAACGATCAAGTGCTAAGCTAACGGAATGGGTCAAGTCAACCACATCATTCTCCTAATGATGTGATCCTGTTAATCAAATGACAACCCATGTCAATGGCTAGGAAACTTAACCATCTTTGACCAATGAGCTAGTCAAGTAGAGGCATACTAGTGACACTCTGTTTGTCTATGTATTCACACATGTATTATGTTTCCGGTTAATACAATTCTAGCATGAATAATAAACATTTATCATGATATAAGGAAATAAATAATAACTTTATTATTACCTCTAGGGCATATTTCCTTCAAAATTATAGATACATCGGAAACGTATCAGCATCCCCAAGCTTAATTCCTGCTCATCCTCGAGTAGGTAAATAATAAAAACAGAATTTTTGATGTGGAATGCTGCCTAACATGTTCATATCATATTCTTTTCTTTATAGCATGGACATTTGGACTTTTATATGGTTCAAAGCAATAGTCTAGTTTTGACATGAGACTTGAATACTCAAGTATATCAACAAGCAACCATGTCTTTCAAAATATCAATGCTAAAATAAGTTATCCCTAGCAAATTATGCTCAATCATTGATCCATTCATGAAACACACTCGCATATTAACTACATCCAATGCTCAAGTACGATCATAGTGCCCCTTAGTTGGTTGTAACCTACCAAATTTTCAATTTGGAATGTTATCATTGCATATCATATTTTATTGCATTTTGGTTGATCCTAGAATTTCACGCAACTCAAGGACCCTCGGAGAGAGTTGGGGATTTCGTTATTTTCATATTTGAGTTTTCTCAAATTTTGAAAATAGGATCATTTGATTTTATTTATTTTATCTCCAATTATTTCTATCACAAAAATATGAGAGAGACAATAAAATGACTTTCCCAAAATAAAGAAATATTGAGGATTTAATAATAAAATCAAATAAGATTTTATTTTGGGTTTTATTGCTATTTTATTTGAATTTAGGAAAAATGTGCATTTTTCAAAATTGCATTTAGGCCCCACATAAATGTTCATCCTGTGCGGCTTGATTTAAGAAGCCAGGGAAATTTTATTTCGGGATTTTTGGAGTCCGTTTAGTATTTATTTTATTTGTTTTTCTACGCGTAATTATTTTAAAAAAAATCGAACCGACCTAACCGGGCCGTGTCCGACTAGGACACCTGGCCCGGCCGGCCCTTAAAAGCTGCGAGGGCCCGAGCGGAGCCGCAGTGCCCCAGCCCGAAACCCTAGCCGCCTCGATCCGTGCTCCAGCGCGCCAGCCGCTGCCGCCGCCGCCGCACCGGAGCCGCCCCGCCCCGCCGTCGTTCACCGGAGCCGCCCGAGGTAGCCGTTGTTGCCTCGGTTTTCGTGAAGAAAACCGATTGGTTTTTTTTTCGAAAACCTAGATCCGTTTTTTTTTTCGGTTTAGTTTATTTAGCGAGCGTTCGCTCGTTAGTTCGTTTTAACGAACGCATTCACCGTTTAGATCCAGATAACGAACGTTCGTTCCTTAATCTGTTCATCGCTTTTCTTTTTCTCGGATTTTCCGCGATTATTTCGGATCGCGATTTCTGATCCGATTTTTGTTTTAGTATAACTTTTCGCTCGTTTATCGAAATCATGCGATTCAAGTGCCTGGAGTTTTGTCTCGAAACCATCTTTCCGTTTAACCAACTCAAACAAGATTTTGTTTATGTAAAATTTGACTTAGATCTAGATTAGTAAACAAAGTTTGTTTCTTTTGCCGTTTGACTTTCGTTGCTTCGTTCGATTTGTTTCTTTTTGCCAACCGAAGTTCTTAAGTTGAACTTTCTGGTTAGATATCTTATTTGAGCTTTACCCGTGCATTAGATGAGTACTTATTGTATGCTTGTTTGTTTGCGATAGAGTACCCGGAGTGCGCCGCTTGCTACTTCGAATCGCTAGGTTTCGCGGATCATCAGCAAGGCAAGTAACACTTTGATCATACCTCCTACTACCCAGTTTTTATTGCATTAGATCGATCCTCAAACATTGCATGATTAGGATCTAACTAAATTGTGGGTTTGGGAAGTAGATGATTTAGTACCTATTACCTGTTTTACTATCAAACCCTGGGAGTTACTTCTACGTTTGCTTATACTTCTATGCTATGCTAGTAGATGTGGATTGGGTGAGTGTTTCCATGACAGATGTGAGATTGTTAATTAAGGTTTATTTAAGGTGGCAACTTAAACACACATCTGGGTGGATTGAGGCACCTGGGTATTCCAGCGATTGCCTTTTTTTCTTTTGGACAGCCACCCAGGCTCAAAGGGATCATGAGATTATTCATACTAGAAACTTCCGTGTGCAGCCACAAGCTACTATGGGCTCTAGCATAGTTGATTAAGTCGTGCGAACTCTTACAGTGGTAGACTAGCAGATGTAGGGGAAAGTAGGTGTAACGGTCTACCCGATTGTAAGGTGCTAGCGCTTCTGAAAGACTATGTCTCGGTCATTCGTTTCTCAAACACCATGTAGTGCGAGAATCCCAATGGAGGAGATCGAGTCTTGTGGGGAAAAGTGCGCAAACCTCTGCAGAGTGTATAAACTAATCATGGTTCGCCATGTCCCCGGTTATGGACAACTTGAGTATCTAGTACTTGGATTATCATGTGAATCTCATCATGTTACTTTAATTAATATTGTTGGGTTTTAAATGTTGATGTTTAATTGGGATTGAGAGGGTGTCTACACTCTCAATGTTTAACAACTACCATGATAGTTAAATAAAATTTATTCCTTTGCAGTAGGGAAAAATTGGCTTTACGCAAAACTGTAACCATCGAGCTTTCCACCAGCCAAATATGCATGTAGTATAGCTTATTTCTTTCATTATTCTCTATGTGTTACCTTGTCAGCATATTCCATGTGCTGACCCGTTTTGGGCTGCAACGTTCATGTTGCAGACTTTTCAGACGACGAGTAAGGTGCTTTTAGGTCGTGGTTCTATACTCAGTGATGTCGTTGGAGTTGATGGACTCACTTATCTTCCAAGCCTTCCGCTGTTATCGTTATTAGATGGCCTTAAGCCATATTTATTGTAATAAGTTCTCTTTTGAGAATCTCGATGTAATAAGTGTGTGATTGCTACTCTGTTATAAATCCTTCAAGTACTGTGCGGTGTCAGCATTACTGATCCAGGGATGACACTGGAGCACAGAGATTGGACCGTTTGAGGTCTGGTCGCTACAAGATGGTATCAGAGCACACGCTGACTGTAGGACACGACCACTAAGCTAAAAGCCCTAGATCACTACTCTCTTCTCATTCTGACTCCTCATCTTTTCTACTCTTTTAGGATGGCGGATGCAAGGAACAAGTTCATGCAACCGGATGAAGATACACCCTTTGGACGCCACTTGAAGGAAGTCACTAGATATCTAAACATCAGAGTACCAAGCTTCACCGGAACCTACAACACCACTTTACCTGAAGAGGAGCACTGGATGATTCAAGTTCAAGTTCCAGGAAGGACGTTCATGCCAGTCACCAAGCCCATAGAGTTTTCCTTTAATGCACCAACCTGGAGTCTAGGAAAGAGCATGGTAGCTCACATCGCCATGGGACGTATTGGAGAAGTTTACCGCAATGATCTCAAGGATACTATCTACCAGATTTGTGGGCGCAAAGATGAGCAATGGGAGATGATCAGTACCAAGAAGGATAGATCAATCGCAGCTTTCATCCAGGAGTTAAACCAGCACATTCGACGACAGGAGAACCAGATGTGCGCAGATATGATGGATTTGAAGAAGGCGATGACAAGAATCACGGAGCTGGAGGAAGAACTCAAGGCTACACATGAAGATTATATGGAGGAAATCGAAGTATTAGTGGAGAAGAATGATGATCTGATCAAGAAGATCGGAATATTCACGGGAGGCCCTACACCAGTAGAAGAAGACGAAGAACCTAAGGAGATTTGCCCGGAAGTCTATATCATCATCGACGACACCGACTCGGACCCAGACGATAGCGATGATGACTATGTTGATGAAGTTGGAGCAGATATCATGGAGTCTGCAACCGAAGAATATTTCTAGTAGACCACCCCATCAGTAGTAGTATTCCACCATGTAAATATAGTAGTCCAAGCACTTTTGCGATAGTTAGACCGATTGTATGTCCTTGTTTGATTGAATGAAGTGATATTGTTTGTTTTTGCCTCATGTGCATATGGGTAGTGTTTTCTCTTTAGACCCCTCTCTATTCTTAAATCTCATCTTTTCCAAACCATCAGATGCCTCCGAGACGTGACCCCGGATTTACCTTCCCACCGGAGCTCACTCAGTTGATCCAGCAGCAGAATACATTGATGCAGTTGCTAGTCCAGAATCAGAATCAGGGGAACAACAACAATAACCCACCACCACCACCACCTATTGACCACTTAACCCGTTTTCTTAGGCTGAACCCATCGGTGTTTTCCAGTAGCACCGAGCCTATAGTAGCAGATGATTGGTTCCGCAAGACAACAAGGGAGTTGACCACGGCAAGATGCACAGATGCAGAAAAGGTGAAGTTTGCCGCACATCAACTTGACGGACCTGCAGCATCATGGTGGGAGAATTTCACAGCCACTTTCCCTATCGGCACTGTCACATGGGACCAGTTTCAACATGCTTTCCGTACCGCCCATGTTTCAGCAGGAGCTATGGACATGAAGAAGCGTGAGTTTCGCAACTTACGCCAAGGAGGACGGACCGTTGGCCAGTATGTGGAGGACTTTACTAAGCTAGCACGTTATGCCCCAAATGATGTTGCTACGGATGCAGCTAAGCAGGAGAAGTTTCTGGAAGGACTGAATGATGAGTTGAGCATGCAGTTGATGGTAGCAACCTTCAACAACTACCAGGAGTTGGTAGATCGTGCTCTTATGATTGAAGGGAAGCAACAGCAAATTGGGAACCGCAAGAGGAAGTATGGACAAGGGAAGTACAATTCTGGAGCTCAGCAGAAGCCACGTTTTACCCCTAGACCGGGAGGACATTTTCAGCATACCCATGGAGGAGGTAGCTCGCACAATCATAATGGCCCCAAGAATGGTAATGGGAATGGAGGAAGCAACGGCCAGAACCGTACCAACAAATCAACCCCAGCCAAGAGAGACCTGAGCCAAGTCACTTGCTTTAAGTGTCAGAAGACCGGACATTATGCCAATGAATGTCCTGAAGGCCAGAATGGAAATGGCAATGGAAGCTTTGGGAAGAAGCCAAACCCTTTCAATAGGGGACAGGTGAACCACGTTAACGTGGAGGAGGTTGAAGAGCAGCCAGATGCAGTAATCGGTAAGTTTTTGGTTAAGTCTTTTACTGCAATCGTTCTTTTTGATACTGGTGCATCGCATTCATACATATCAAGGGGATTTGTGGATAAGTATAACCTTCCCACCAAAGTTCTTAGAACACCTATGTTAGTAAGCTCACCAGGAGCGGAGTACATGGCCAGTAAAGGATGTTTTCAAGTGCCATTGAGTATAGGTAGGCATGTTTTCCCCTCGGATTTAATCACTTTGGAATCACAAGGTTTGGATATGATTCTGGGTATGGATTGGCTATCTTTGTATGGAGGAAACATCGATTGTGCTAGTAAGTTGATTTTGCTCACCACCCCAGAAGGAAGAAGGATCAAGTATGTATCCCGGCATGTGCCAAAGAGGACTCAAATAAATTCGTTAACAGGAGTTGTGCAAGAGGAAGTACCAGTGGTAAAGGATTTCCCTGATGTGTTTCCAGAGGAATTGCCAGGCATGCCACCGGATAGAGACATTGAGTTTTTAATTGAGCTTTTGCTAGACACAGGTCCAATATCTAAGAGACCATACAGGATGCCCACAAAAGATTTGAAGGATATTAAGAAGCAGATTAAGGAGTTACTGGATAAAGGATATATTTACCCAATTTCTTCGCCTTGGGGATCGCCAGTACTTCTAGTGGAGAAAAAGGATGGATCGTTAAGGATGGTTGTTGATTATCGGGGATTGAATGAAGTAACAATCAAGAACAAGTACCCACTACCAATGATCAATGATCTGTTTGATCGATTACAAGGAGCTAAGGTATTTTCCAGGATCGATCTACGATCAGGATACCATCAGTTGAAGATTCGAGAACAGGATATACCTAAGACAACTTTTACCACCAGGTATGGGCTGTACGAGTACACCTTATGTCATTTGGTCTGACTAACGCACCTGCATATTTTGTGAACATGATGAACAAAGTATTTATGGAGTTTTTGGATAAGTTTGTCGTAGTGTTCATTGATGATATTCTGGTTTACTCGAAGAATGAAGAGGAGGGTAAAGAGCATTTGCGTTTGGTACTTGAGAAGCTCAGAGAACATTAGCTATATGCCAAGTTTAGCAAATGTGAATTTTGGTTGAAGGAAGTTGGATTCCTCGGACATGTTATATCCGGAGAAGGTATAGCAGTAGATCCCACCAAGGTTGACACTGTGACAAATTGGGAAGCCCCAACAACAGTTGGAGAGATCCAGAGTTTTCTTGGACTCGCGGGATACTACCGGAGATTTATTGAAAATTTCTCAAAGATTGCAAAACCTATGACGGATTTGTTGAAGAAGGATACCAAGTTCAAATGGACTGAGGAATGTGAGGCCAGTTTCCAGGAGTTGGAAGAAACGTTTGGTTACATCACCAGTGTTGATTTTGCTGGATCAGAACAAGGATTATGAGGTGTACTGTGACGCTTCACGTCGAGGACTTGGAGCAGTGCTTATGCAGGAGGGAAGAGTTGTTTCATATGCCTCACAATAGCTTAAGCCGCATGGGTTGAATTATGCCACGCATGATTTGGAGTTAGCAGCCGTAGTGCATGCATTGAAGACTTGGAGACATTTTCTCATTGGAAACCATTGTGAGGTGTACACGGATCACAAGAGTTTGAAGTATATTTTCACGCAGAAGGAGTTGAATCTCAGGCAAAGGAGATGGTTGGAGCTCATTAAAGATTATGATATGAGATTGCATTATCATCCCGGAAAGGCTAACGTAGTAGCAGATGCCTTGAGCCATAAAAGCCATGTCAACACTCTAATGACGGGAGATTTACTGAAGGAGTTAGCCAAGGATCTTCGTGAGCTATGGTTGGAGATAGTTTCAAGAGGCTATGTAGCAGCATTGGAGATTTAGTCTACTTTGATGGATAAGAGCGGAGAAGCTCAGAAGACTGACAAGGAGATTGCTTCTATTAAAGATAAAATGAGCAAAGGAAAAGCTAAGGGATTTCGTGAGGATGAGCACGATACCTTATGGTTTGAAGACCGTGTTATGTGCCGAATGACCCGGTGATCCGGAAGTTGATTCTGCAAGAGGCCCATGATTCACCATATTCGATTCACCTAGGAAATACCAAGATGGATTTGGATTTGAAGGATACTTTCTGGTGTACCAGAATGAAGAAGGATATTGCGGAGTATGTAGCAGTTTGTGTGTGTGTCAGAGAGTAAAGGCAGAGCATCAGAAGCCAGCGGGATTGCTACAGCCATTGCCAGTACCCGATAGGACTCCTTACTCCGGGCAAACCATACCAACCTACATCCCTCTACATGCTGATCCACCTCTTCAAGAGCTCATGCAACTTACTCAACTATGCTAGAGCCCATAATAGCATGTGGCTGCACACAGAAGTTTCTATCATGAAATATCTCAGTTCCCTTTAAGCATGGGTGGCGGACCTTAGGATTATCGCACGAGTACTCCAGGATATCCTAGGACAACACTGGATTCTACAGGTGCCCAACAAACAATCCACCCAGATGTGTATTTAAGTTGCTACCTTAAGTTGAACCATTAATTAGTAATCTCACATCTGTCATGGATTCACTTGCCCAAACCACGTCTACGAGCATAGCATAGCATTATAAGCAATACGTACAAGTAACTCCCAAGGGTTTGATAATAACAGGGCAATAGGTTCTACCTCATCAACTACTTCCCAACTCACATGTTAAACACATCCTAATCATGCAATATTTGAGGATTGGAGCTAATGCAGAAAAACTGGGTATGAAGAGAGTATGATCAAAGTGTTACTTGCCTTGTTGATGATCCGCAAAACCTAGAGACTCGTAGTAGCACGCTTCGCACTCCGGGTGTTCTATCGCAAACAAACAATAGCTTACATAAGCAATCAAGCAAAGAAACACGAATAAAACTCAAATAAGAAGGTCTAACCAAAAATTTCAACTTAAGAACTCCGGTTTGCAAAAAGAATCAAATCAAACGGAGCAACGAAACTCAAACTGCGAAAGAAACAAGATCCATTTACTAATCTGAACTAAAGTCAAATTTTAAAGTACCAAAATCTTGTTCAAGTTGGTTAAACAGAAAGAGGGTTTCGAGACGAAGATCTAGGTGCTTGAATCGCCTGATTATGATAAACGAGCGAAAAGATAAACTAAAACAAAAATCAGATCAGAAATCGCGATCGAAAATAATCACGGAAAATCCAAGAAAAAGAAAAACTGACGAACAGGCTAACGAATGAACGTTCGCTGTTTGCGGCTAACGAGTGAACATCGTTCATTAAAACGAACGTACGAACGAACGTTCGCTAAATAAACTAAACCGAAAAAAGATCTATTCTAAAAAAACGAACCTAGGGTTTTCTAAAAAAATGGATCGGTTTTTAAAGAACAAACGGCGGCTTATACCTCGGGCGAGGCGGGCTGTGGCGGTGGGGTGCGCGGGGTGGCGCGGGCAGCGGTGGTAGGCGGCAGCGCGGCGATAGCAGCGATGGCAGGCGGCGGCGCGGGGCTAGGCGGCTTGGTTCGGGGGTGGGGTGGGGTGCGGGGGTGGCGTATATATAGGGGGTAGCTTGGGGAAGGGGGCAAGGCTGCGCGGGAGGAGTCCCAGCCGGACTCGCCGTCGGGCGGCGGCGCTCGCGGTCTCCTCAAGGGAGACGAGGCGGGCGGCTCGGGCGGGCTGGCTGGGCCGGCTGACGGATAAAACTCAGCGAAGGAGACTTTTTTTAAATAATTTCACCGAAACTAAAATAAATCCTAGAAAATAAAATAAAAATCTAAAAATTCCAAAACAAATTTTCGCCGTCTAAATAAAATATTTAGAACGAGATGAACATTTTCTTGGCCCTAAAATGCAACTTTGTAAAATGTGCAATTTTTCTGATTCAAATGAAACAGCAATAAACTCCGAATAAAATCAAATGTTTGATTTTAATATTTTTCCTCCAATATTTCATTTATTTTGGAGAAGTCATATTATCTCCTCTCATATAGTTTAATATGAAATATTTTCGGAGAGAAAAATAATTAAAACCAAAAATCCTTGTTTCAATATTTGATAAAACTCAAATATGAAAACAGTGAAATCCCCAACTCTCGCCGAGGGTCCTTGAGTTGCTTAGGATTTTGAGGATCGCGAAACGAAATGCAGCAAAATATGATATGCATGAATGATCTATGTATAACATTCCAAATTGGAAATTTGGGATGTTACAAACCTACCCCCCTTAAGATGAACCTCGCCCTCGAGATTCGGGTTGGCTAGAAAATATGTGTGGGTGGTATTTGCGAATATCATCCTCTCATTCCCAGGTGGCTTCATCTTCAGAATGGTGACTCCACTGAACTTTGCAAAACTTGATAACCTTGCTGCGGGTGACTTAGCTGGAAAATTCAAGAATCTTGACTGGCTTCTCCTCATAGGTCAGATCACTGTCCAACTGAATCACCTCCAAGGGCACTATATCTCTTAGCGGTATATCAGCCATCTCAGCATGACACTTCTTCAGTTGTGAAACATGAAACACATCATCAACTCCTGATAGTCCTTCAGGTAACTCCAACTTGTAGGCAACTTCTCCCATATGCTCCAAAATTCGATACGGTCCTACAAATCTCGGGGCCAACTTTCCGTTAACTCCAAAAAATTTCACTCCTCGCAGGGGTGACACTCACAGATATGCTCTATCTCCAATTTCATAGGTTATTTCCTTGTGTTTCGAATCTGCATAACTCTTTTGTCTAGACTGAGCTACCTTTAATCTATCTCGAATCAACTTGACCTTTTCTTCAGACTCCTTGATCAAATCTGGTCCAAACAACTGTGGATCTCCATCTTCATCCCACATCAACGGTGTTCTGCACCTCCATCCATACAGGGCTTCGAGTGGTGCCATCTTCAAACTGGCTTGATAGCTATTGTTGTATGAGAACTCCGCGTAGGGTAAATTGTCATCCCAACTAGATCCATAATCTAGCGCACATGCTCTCAACATATCCTCTAGAATCTGGTTGACTCTCTCGGTCTGTCCATCCGTCTCGGTGCAGTTGATGCCAAAACTTTTAGGTAAACTGTGTTCCTCTATCTGATACAATTGTCCTCGGAACTCCATGCAGACATACAATCCTGGTCATATATATCTTGGCCAACTTCGCACTTGTATAGGTAGTTTTCACTAGGATAAAGTGAGCCAATTTGGTGAAGTGATCAACTACTGCCCATATAGAATCATATCCTGATTTGGTCCTGGGTAATCCGGTGATAAAATCCATGCCAAGTTTATCCCACTTCCATTCGGGTATTGGCATAGGCTGTAACAATCCTGCTGGCTTTTGATGCTCAGCCTTCACTTTCTGACATACATCACATATGGCTACATACTCGACAATATCCTTCTTCATACCAGTCCACCAGAAACGTTCCTTCAAATCAAAATACATCTTGGTGTTTCCAGGATGTATCAATTATGGTGAGTCATGAGCCTCCTGAAGTATTAACTTCCTGATCTCTGTATTATTGGGAACATAAACACGGTCCTCAAACCATAAGGTGTCGTGCTCATCCTCACGAAAACCTTTGGCCTTTCCTTTGCTCATTCTCTCCTTTATCTCAGCAATCTCTTTGTCATCCTTCTAAGCTTCTCGAATCTTTCCCAACAATGTATATTGAACCTCCATTGTTGCAACAAAACCTCTAGGAACAATCTCCAATCGAAGTTCCCTGAGATCCTATGCTAACTCCTTTGGCAATCCCGTGCTCACTAGGGTATTAGCATAACTCTTCCGACTCAAAGCATCGGCTACGACATTGGCCTTGCCTGGATGATAGTGAAGCTTCATGTCATAATCCTTTATAAGCTCCAACCATCTCCTCTGCCTAAGGTTCAGCTCCTTCTGTGTGAAAATGTACTTCAAAATCTTATGATCTGTGTACACATCACAACGATTTCCAATAAGGTAATGTCTCCAAGTCTTCAACGCATGCACTACTGCTGCTAACTCCAAATCATGTGTGGCATAATTAAATTCGTGCGGTTTTAGTTGTCGTGAGGCATATGAAACAACTCTTCTGTCTTGCATAAGCACACTTCCAAGTCCTAGGCTAGAGGCATCGCAATACACTTGGAAATCCTTGCGTATATCCGGCAGAATCAACACTGGGGTTGTAGTCAAACGTTTCTTTAACTCCTGGAAACTCGCCTCACATTCTTCCATCCATTTAAATTTTGTATCCTTCTTCAATAACTCCATCATTGGCTTCGCAATCTTGGAAAAATTCTCAATGAATCTCCGATAGTATCCTGCGAGTCCAAGAAAACTGCGGATCTCACTAACTGAAGTGGGTGCCAACCATTCAGTGACTGACTGAACCTTGGTGGGATCTACTGCTACACCTTCTCTTGATATAACATGTCCAAGGAATCCGACTTCCTTAAACCAAAACTCACATTTGCTGAACTTGGCATACAACTGGTGTTCCCTGAGTTTCTCGAGAACTAAACTCAAATGCTCTTCGTGCTCCTCCTCATTCTCCGAGTATACCATTATATCATCAATGAACACCACAACAAACTTATCCAAATATTCCATGAACACCTTGTTCATCATGCTCATGAAATAGGCAGGGGCGTTAGTCAGTCCAAATGACATGACCGTATACTCATACAACCCGTACCATGTGGTAAATGATGTCTTTGGTATATCCTTCTCTCGAATCTTCAGCAGGTGATATCTAGATCGCAGATCGATCCTTGAAAACACCTTAGCTCCTTGCAGCTGGTCAAACAAATCATTGATCATCGGCAGTGGGTATTTGTTCTTGATCGTCACCTCATTTAACACGCGATAATCAACAACCATTCTTAGAGACTTATCCTTCTTCTCAACCAAAATCACTGGGGCTCCCCATGGTGATGAACTCCGTCGAATGTAACCTTTCTCCAATAACTCCTTGATTTGCTTCTTAATCTCCCCCAGATCATTTGCGGGCATCCGGTATGGTCGCTTCGACATAGGCCAGGTGTCTGGCAACAGTTCTATCAAAAACTAGATGTCTCGATCCGGTGGCATGCCTGGTAACTCCTCTGGAAAAACATCCGGGTAATCCTTTACTACAGGCACTTCCTCATGAACAATTCCCGTGAGGGTATTTACTTGGCTACTCCTAGGCGCATGGCTAGATACATACTTAATCTTTTTTCCCTCAGGGGTGGTGAGACAAATTGACTTACTAACACAGTCAATGCTTCCTCCATACTTTGACATCCAGTCCATGCCTAATATCACATCCAATCCTTGTGACTCCAAGATTATTAGGTTGGATGGAAAAACATGGCTACCAATGGTTAAGGGTATTTGGTCACACCATCGACTAGCCATATACTCTGCCCCAGGTGAACTCACTAACAAAGGGGTCCTAAGGGTTTGGGTTGGTAGTTTAAACTTATCCACGAATCCCCTTGATATGTATGAATGCGATGCACCAGTATCAAAAAGAACAAGGGCGGTAAAAGACTTAACCAAAAACTTACCAATAACCGCGTCTGGCTGCTCTTCAACCTCCTCCACGTTAACGTGGTTCACTTGTCCTTTGTTGAATGGATTGGGCTTCTTTCCAGCGCTCCCATTACCGTTTCCATTCTTCGCTTTAGGGCACTCCGTGGCATAGTGTCCAGTCTTCCCGCACTTGAAACAAGTAATGTGGCTTAGGTCTCTCTTGGCGGGTGTGGCTGGATTGGAACGGTTATGATTGTTGCTTGCTCCATTCCCATTCCCATTCCTTGGGCCAGTATGATTATGGGTACTCCCTCCATTGTGGGTGTGGCCTCCATGGTTATGAACAAGTCCTCCCGAGTTCGGGGTTAGGCGAGGCTTCTGCTGAGCTCCTGAATTATACCTTCCTTGTCCATACTTCCTCTTACGGCTCTCAATCTGCTGATGTTTCCCTTCAATCATAAGAGCCTTATCTACCAACTCTTGGTAGTTGTTGAATGTTGCCACCATCAACTGCATGCTCATCTCATCATTCAGCCCTTCCATAAACTTCTCCTACTTTGTGGCATCTGTGGCCACGTCCTCGGGGGCATGGCGAGATAACTTGCTAAACTCATCCACGTACTGAGCCACAGTATGGTTCCCCTGGCGCAAGTTGCGAAACTCATGCTTCTTCATGCTCATAGCTCTTGTTGAGACATGGGCTATGCGGAAAGCTTGCTAAAACTGGTCCCATGTAACAGTGGCTATAGGGTAGGTGACAGTGTAATTCTCCCACCATGAGGCTGCTGGTCCATCCAACTGATGTGCGGCAAAACACACCTTCTCAGCATCGGTACATCCTGCAGTGATTAACTCCCTTCCAATCCTACGGAGCCAATCATCTGCCACTATTGGCTCGGTGCTACTAGAAAACACCAGCGGCTGCAACCTCAGAAAGCGGGCTAAGTTGTCAACTAGTGGTGGTGGTCATGGGTTGTTGTTGTTGCCTTGATTCTGAACTAACAACTGCATCAGGGTATTCTGCTGCTGGATCAACTGAGTGAGCTCTGGTGGGAAAGTAAATCTGGGGTCACGTCTTGGAGGCATCTGAGGGTTTAGAGGGAAGAGAATATAATAGAATGAGGTCTAATGAGAAAAACACTACCCATATGCACATGAGATAAACACAAACATTTCACTCAATCAAGCAAGCAAGGGCATACAATCGATCTAACTATCGTTACAAAAGTGCTCGGACTATACTATATACATGGTGGAATACTACTACTGATGGGGTGGTCTACTAGAAATATTGATCGGTCGAAGACTCAATGATGTTTGCTCCAGCTTCAGCTTCATAGTCATCATCGCTATCGTCGGGGTCCAAGTCGGTGTCGTCGATGATGATGTAGTCTTCCGAATGAATCTCCTTGGGTTCTTCGTCTTCTCCTACTGGTGCGGGGTCTCCCATGAATACTCCTAGCTTCCTTTCCAGATCATGATTCTTCTCCACTAGTATGACGATTTCCTCCTCATAATCTTCGTGTGTAGCCTTGAGTTCTTCCTCCGGTTCTGTGTCCTTGTCATTGCCTTCTTCAGATCTATCATTCCTGCGCACATCTGGTTCTCCTGGCGACGAATGTGCGGGTTTAGCTCCTGGATGAAAGCGGCGATTGATCTATCCTTCCTGGTGCTGATCATCTCCCATTGCTCATCTCGGTGCCCACAAATCTGGTAGATAGTATCCTTAAGCTCCTTATGGTAAACTTCTCCAATGCGTCCCATGGTGATGTGAGCTGCCATACTCTTTCCTAGGCTCCAGGTTGGTGCATCAAAGGAAAACTCTATGGGCTTAGTGACTGGCGTGAATGTCCTTCCTAGAACTTGAACTTGAATCATCCATTGTTCCTCTTCTGGTAAAGTGGCATTGTAAGTCCGGGTGAAGCTCAGTATTCCGATGTTCAGGTACCTAGTGACTTCCTTCAAGTGTCGTCCGAAGGGTGCGTCTTCATCCGGTTGTGCGAACTTGTTCCTTGCGGCCGCCATCCTAAAGAATAGAAAATGGAGAGGAGTCGGAAATAAGAAGAGAATAGTGATCTAGGGCTTTAGCTTAGTGGTCGTGTCCTACACTCAGCGTGTGCTCTGATACCATCTTGTAGTGACCCGACATCAAACGGTCAAGTCTCTGTGCTTCAGTCTCATCCCTGGATCGGTAATCCTAACACACGCAGTACTTCGAAGGATTTATAACAGAGTAGCAATCACACACTTATTACATCGAATGTCTCAAAAGAGAACTTATTACAATAAATATGGCTTAAGGCCATCTAATACGATAACAGCGGAAGGCTTGGAAGATAAAGTGAGTCCATCAACTCCAACGGCATAGCTGAGCTGCACGGCAACGACCTAACAAACCTTACTCCTCGTCTGAAAAGTCTGCAACATAATAAGTTGCAGCCTGAAAACGGGTCGGCACATGGAATATGCTGGCAATATAACACAGTAGAGAAAGAACAGAATAATGCTATCACTACATGCATATTTGGCTGGTGGAAAGCTCTATGGTTATAGTTTTGCGAAAAGCCAATTTTTTCCTACAACAAAGGAATATATTTTTATTTAACTAGCATGGTAGTTGAAACATCATTGAGAAGGTTCCTCCAACTCAACACCAATTAAAAGTAATTATCAACCCAACAATATTAATTTAGAGTGATGAGATACATATGATAATCCAAGTACTAGATACTCAAGATTGTCCATAACCGGGGACACGGCTAACCATGATTAGTTTATAAACTCTGCAGAGATTTGTGCACTTTTCCCCACAAGACCCGATCTCCTCCGTTGGATTTCTCGCACTGCCGGGTGTTTGAGAAACGGATGACCGAGACACAGTCTTTCAGAAACATTAACTCCTTACTCCGGGCAGACCATACCAACCTACATCCCTCTACCTGCTGATCCACCTCTTCAAAGAGCTCATGCAACTTACTCAACTATGCTAGAGCCCATAATAGCATGTGGCCGCACACGGAAGTTTCTAGCATGAAATATCTCAGTTCCCTTTGAGCCTGGGTGGCGGACCTTAGGATTATCGCATGAGTACTCCGGGATATCCTAGGACAACACTGGATTCTCCAGGTTCCCAACAAACAATCCACCCAGATGTGTATTTAAGTTGCCACCTTAAGTTGAACCATTAATTAGTAATCTCACATCTGTCATGGATTCACTCACCCAAACCACGTCTACGAGCATAGCATAGCATTATAAGCAATACGTAGAAGTAACTCCCAAGGGTTTGATAATAACAGGGCAATAGGTTCTACCTCATTAACTACTTCCCAACCCACATGTTAAACACATCCTAATCATGCAATATTTGAGGATTGGAGCTAATGCAGAAAAACTGGGTATGAAGAGAGTATGATCAAAGTGTTACTTGCCTTGCTGATGATCCGCAAAACCTAGAGACTCGTAGTAGCACACTTCGCACTCCGGGTGTTCTATCGCAAACAAACAATAGCTTACATAAGCAATCAAGCAAAGAAACACAGGTAAAACTCAAATAAGAAGATCTAACCAGAAATTTCAACTTAAGAACTCCGGTTTGCAAAAAGAATCAAATCAAACAGAGCAACGAAACTCAAACTGCGAAAGAAACAAGATCCGTTTACTAATCTGGACTAAAGTCAAATTTTACAGTACCAAAATCTTGTTCAAGTTGGCTAAACAGAAAGAGCGTTTCGAGACGAAGATCTAGGTGCTTGAATCGCCAGATTCCAATAAACAAGCGAAAAGATAAACTAAAACAAAAATCGGATCAGAAATCACGATCGAAAATAATCGCGGAAAATCCAAGAAAAAGAAAAACTGACGAACAGGCTAACGAACGAACGTTCGCTGTCTGCGGCTAACGAGTGAACACCGTTCATTAAAACGAACATACGGATGAACGTCCGCTAAATAGACTAAACCGAAAAAAACCGATCTATTCTAAAAAACGAACCTAGGGTTTTCTAAAAAATGGATCAGTTTTTAAAAAAACGAACGGTGGCTTATTCCTCCGGCGAGGTCCGACGAGGCGGGCTACGGCGGTGGGGTGCGCGAGGCGGCGCGGCGCTGGGCGGCGGGGCAGCGACGGCAGGGGGCGGCGCAGCAAAGGGCGGCGGCGCGGGGCTAGGCGGCGTGGTTCAGTGGTGGGGTGAGGTGCGGGGGCGGCATATATATAGGAGGGGGGCTAGCTTGGGGGAGGGGGCAAGGCGGCGTGGGAGGAGTCCCGACCAGACTAGGCATCAGGCGGCGGTACTCGCGGTCTCCTGGGGGGAGACGAGGCGGGCGGTTCGGGCGGGCTGGCTGGGCCGGCTGACTGGGCTTCGGCCCAGTCGGCGAAGGAGACTTTTTAAAAATAATAATTTCACAGAAGCTAAAATAAGTCCTAGAAAATAAAATAAAATTATAAAAATGCCAAAACAAATTTTCACCGTCTAACTAAAATATTTAGAATGAGATGAACATTTTCTTGGCCCTAAAATGCAACTTTGAAAAACGTGCAATTTTTCTAATTCAAATAAAACAGCAATAAACTCCGAATAAAATCAAATATTTGATTTTAATATTTTTCCTCCAATATTTCATTTATTTTGGAGAAGTCATATTATCTCCTCTCATATATTTAATATGAAATATTTTCAGAGAGAAAAATAATTAAAACTAAAAATCCTCGTTTCAATATTTGATAAAACTCAAATATGAAAACAGGGAAATCCCCAACTCTCGCCGAGGGTCCTTGAGTTTCTTAGAATTTGGAGGATTGCGAAACAAAATGCAGCAAAATATGATATGCATGAATGATCTATGTATAACATTCCAAATTGGAAATTTGGGATGTTACAGTTCTATCGACCACCGATACAACTCTACGCACGCTTAACGTTCGCTTTACCTAGAACAAGTATGAAACTAGAAGTATTATGTAGGTGTTTTTGGATAGGTTTGCAAGATAATAAAGAGCAAGTAAATAAAAAGTAGGGGTTGTTTAGATAAAGACACAACTAAGTTAGTCTTAGTAAAGAGCTTTTTGTTACGAGAAAGTTATTTGTCCCTAGGCAATCGATAACTAGACCGGTAATCATTATTGAAATTTTATTTGAGGGAGAGGCATAAGCTAACATACTTTCTCTACTTGGATCATATGCACTTATGATTGGAACTTTAGCAAGCATCCGCAACTACTAAAGATCATTAAGGTAAAACCCAACCATAGCATTAAAGTATCAAGTCCTCTTTATCCCATACGTAAACAACCTACTTACTCGGGTCTGTGCTTCTGTCACTCACGCCATCCACCATAAGCAAATCATGAACATATTGCAAACCCTACAGCGGGAATCCCTCACACTTGCGCGACACGGAGAGCACCATAGGACAGCACCAATAATAAAACATGCAACTCAAACCAATCACGAGCATCAAATAACTCATAGGACAAAACGGATCTACTCAAACATCATAGGATAGCCATACGTCATTGGGAAATAATATATAGCGTTGAGCACCATGTTTAAGTAGAGATTACAGCGGGTAAGAGAGATGTTACCAGGATGTGCAATGATCTAGCGTAGCAATGACATCAAAAAACGGACAAGCCACGAAAACATCATGCTTGCTATCTTACGATCATGCAAAGCAATATGACAATGAGTGCTCAAGTCATGTATATGATGATGATGGAAGTTGCATGGAAATATATCTCGGGATTGCTATGGAAATGCCATGATAGGTAGGTATGGTGGCTGTTTTGAGGAAGGTATATGGTGGGCTTATGGTACCGGCGAAAGTTGCGCGGTACTAGAGAGGCTAGCAATGGTGGAAGGGTGAGAGTGTGTATAATCCATGGACTCAACATTAGTCATGAAGAACTCACATACTTATTGCAAAAATCTATTAGTCATCGAAACAAAGTACTACGAGCATGCTCCTAGGGGGGTAGATTGGTAGGAAAAGACCATCGCTCGTCCCCGACCGCCACTCATAAGGAAGACAATAAATAAATAAATCATGCTCTGACTTTGTTACATAACGGTTCACCATACGTGCATGCTACGGGAATCACAAACCTCAACACAAGTATTTCTACTAATCCACAACTACCCACTAGCATGACTCTAATATCACCATCTTTATATCGCAAAACTATTGCAAGGAATCAAACATATCATATTCAGTGATCTACAAGTTTTATGTAGGATTTTATGACTAACCATGTGAATGACCAATTCCTGTCATCTCTCTAAATAGATATAAGTGAAGCAAGAGAGTTTAATTCTTTCTATAAAAGATATGCCCATGCTCTAACAAATATAAGTGAAGCAAAAGAGCATTCTACAAATGGCGGTTTTCTATGTAAAGAGAAACAGGCAATCCAAACCTCAAATGATATAAGTGAAGCACATGAAGCATTCTATAAAGCCATACTCAAAGAATATAACTGAAGTGCAATGAGCATTGTATAAATCAACCAGGGACTATCTCATACCTGCATGGTGAATAAAAGGAAAGTGAAAACTAAATGCAAAAGACACTCCAAGATTGCACATATAGCATGAACGAAACGAATCCGAAAACATACCGATACTTGTTGAAGAAAGAGGGGATGCCTTCCGGGGCATCCCCAAGATTAGACGCTTGAGTCTCTTTGAATATTTAATTGGGGTGCCTCGGGCATCCCCAAGCTTGAGCTCTTGCCTCTCTTCCTTCTACTCACATCGAGACCTTCTCGATCATCGAACACTTCATCCACACAAAACTCAACAAAAAGCTCGGTAAGATCCGTTAGCATAATAAAGCAAATCACTACTCTAAGTACTGTTTCAAACCAATTCATATTTTGTTTTTGCATTGTAGCTACTGTAATATAACTTTTCCATGGCTTAATCCACTAATATAAATTGATAGTTTCATCAAAACAAGCAAACTATGCATCAAAAGCAGAATCTGTCTAAAACAGAACAGTCTGTAATAATCTGAACATTCACTATACCTCTAGTACTCCAAACATTCTACCAAAATTATGAAAAATAAAAAAATTGTATATAAATACAGTGCAAAAAGAATCAGAACCATTTGACGTTCCAATAAAATATGTAAAATCGTGCACTACAGCCAAAGTTTTTGTCCTGTACCGTACAAACCAACAAGCATCTAAAACATCCTAAAGGCAAACCTTGGCACATTATTTTTATTTTTAAACCTTATAAAGCACACAACAGAAATAAATGACTCTCTAAAACTTCCGGGTTGTCTCCCTGGCAGCGCATTCTTTAAAGCCATTAAGCTAGGCATATAGTGCTCAAGTAATGGATCCACCCGGATCCCAAGGTATATCAAAGCCAATTTTAATTAACAATGATTTGTAGTTTAGTAGTGAGCACAAAGTAACATATATCATGCAACAACGAAGTCTAACTCTCTTCCTATGCATAGGCATGTCATAAAAGAACAATTCATGCACACATAGTAAAGGCCAATGCATAGTATAAACAGTTTCTTGCAATTTTTTCATGTGGAAAACATAGAGAGGTGGAGATATAGTTCCTCTCTCATAATAATTGCAAGTAGGAGCAGAAAGCACATGCATATTATATCTATCAAAATCATCATGTGTAGTAGTAAAAGGCAACCCATCAATATAATCCTTAATAAGCACAAACTTCTCCGATATAGTGTAGTTTGGAGAATTCAAAAAGATAATAGGACTATCATGTGTGTGTGCAATTGCAACAATTTCATGTTTAACATAAGGAACTATAGAAAGTTCATCTCCATAAGCATAATTCATATTGGCATCTTGGCCACAAGAATAGCAAGCATCATCAAAAAGGGATATTTCAAAAGAATCAACAGGGTCATGGCAGTTATCATAGAATTCATCCTTCGGTAAGCACGAAGGGAAATTAAACAATGTATGAGTTGAAGAGTTACTCTCATTAGAATATGGGCACGGGTGATCAATCCACTCTTCCTCATTTTGTTCTTCGCTCTCCTCCTCATCTTTTTCATCCAATGAGCTCAAGGTTTCATCAATTTCTTCTTCCATAGATTCCTGCAAAATATTAGTCTCTTTTGGGACAGCGGAGACTTTCTCAATAAACGCATCAATATCGGAATTGTATTCATAATTCTCATAAAAATATTTAAGGATAGCTAAATTTGCAGGTCTGTAGACAACATCATAAAGATTTTCATATTCTTTGAACATAGATTCAATTTCATAAGCACCCATAAAAGCAACAAATTCTTCTATTTGTTCCACATCATAGTAGTCATATATACCTCTAGCATAAGAAGCCAAAGTTTCATTATCATTAAATTTGCATAAAAAGGGAAGGTGTGGAGCCTTCATCCTAGAGCAACAAGTATAATCATATCTCACGCATAGTTGCCTAGCATACCATTTCAACATATAAATTTGATCCCATAATAGTTTCAATTTTTGAGTCAAGCGATAATCCCTAAAGCATTCATGTTTATCCGACGTGTCTCCCATTACCAAATTGAATGGGGTTCTCTCTGGATTATCAAAGTAGTACATAATATCTGTCACATAACGAGCATCGTGGGTTTTAGGAGGTTCCTCATCTCCATGAGCAGCAAGTACACCTAGTTTTTTTGGTATTTCGTGTTCCATATCCATAACTAAAGATAAAGAACAACTAAGAACAGCAAATAAAAATTACTTAGTGATAAAGCAAACAAGCACACACGAGAATATTCACCCCACACTATGGTTCCCCGGCAACGGCGCCAGAAAAAGGTCTTGATAACCCACAAGTATAGGGGGTCAATTGTAGCCTCTTTCAATAAGTAAGAGTGTTGAACCCAACGAGGAGCTAAAGGTAGAACAAATATTCCCTCAAGTTCTATCGACCACCGATACAACTCTACGCACGCTTAACGTTCGCTTTACCTAGAACAAGTATGAACTAGAAGTATTATGTAGGTGTTTTTGGATAGGTTTGCAAGATAATAAAGATCAAGTAAATAAAAAGTAGGGGCTTTTTAGATAAAGACACAACTAAGTTAGTTTTAGTAAAGAGCTTTTTGTTACGAGAAAGTTATTTGTCCCTAGGCAATCGATAACTAGACCAGTAACCATTATTGCAATTTTATTTGAGGGAGAGGCATAAACTAACATACTTTATCTACTTGGATCATATGCACTTATGATTGGAACTCTAGAAAGCATCCGCAACTACTAAAGATCATTAAGGTAAAACCCAACCATAACATTAAAGTATCAAGTCCTCTTTATCCCATACGCAAACAACCTACTTACTCGGGTTTGTGCTTCTGTCACTCACGCCACCCACCATAAGAAAATCATGAACATATTGCAAACCCTACAGCGGGAATCCCTCACGCTTGCGCGACACGGAGAGCACCATAGGACAGCACCAATAATAAAACATGCAAGTCAAACCAATCATGATCATCAAATAACCCATAGGACAAAACGGATCTACTCAAACATCATAGGATAGCCATACATCATTGGGAAATAATATATAGCGTTGAGCACCATGTTTAAGTAGAGATTACAGCGGGTAAGAGAGAGGTTACACCGCTGCATAGAGGGGGGAAGAGTTGGTGATGATGGCGGTGAAGTTGTTGGTGAAGATTGCGGTGATGATGATGGCCCCGGCGGTGTTCGGGCGCCATCGGAAGAGAGGGGGAGAGGGCCCCCCTTCTTCTTCTTCTTCCTTGACCTTCCCCCTAGATGGGAGAAGGGTTTCCCCTCTAGTCCATGGCCTCCATGGAATGGGAGGGGCGAGAGCCCCTCCGAGATTGGATCTGTCTCTCTGTTTCTGCGTTCTCAGATTCTACCCTTTCACTGTTTCTTATATTCCAGGAGATCCATAACTCCGATTGGGCTGAAATTTTAACACGATCTCTATCCGGATATTAGCTTTCTTGCGGCGAAAGAAGGGCACCAACCGCCTTACGGGGTGGCCACGAGGGTCAGGGGCGCGCCCAGGGGGTGGGGCGCGCCCCCTGCCTCGTGCCTCCCTCGGGCACCGTCTCACGTGGATTTTTCTTCCCAAAAATCATATATATTCCAAAAAAAGTCTCCGTCAGTTTTTATCCCGTTTGGACTCCGTTTGATATGGATATTCCGCAAAACAAAAAACATGCAACAAACAGGAACTAGCACTGGGCACTGGATCAATATGTTAGTCTCAAAAATAGTATAAAAAGTTGCCAAAAGTATATGAAAGTTGTAGAATATTGGCATGGAACAATCAAAAATTATAGATACGACGGAGACGTATCAATCTCATAGTCAAAGGAACATGTATTTGACATTCAAGAAAGCAGTAACAATAAACTAAAAGATCGTATGCTAAGCTAACAGATGGGTCTTGTCCATCACATCATTCACCTAACGATGTGATCCCGTTATCAAATGACAACACATTTCTATGGTTAGGAAACCTTAACCATCTTTGATCAACGATCTAGTCTAGTAGAGGCTCACTAGGGACACGGTATTTGTTTATGTATCCACACATGTATTTAGGTTTCCGATCAATAAAATTATAGCATGAATAATAAACCTTTATCATGAACAATTAAATATAAAATAACAACTTTATTATTGCCTCTAGGGTATATTTCCTTCAATATATGTTCTGTTCCACTATGAATATTATCAAATGGATAATAGAATAAAGTTTATGCACAATTATAAAGATTAGCCGGTAAATTGCTCTACTAAAAGGCAACCCACCCTCCACACTCCACACTCTTCTTCCCTGTCAGGTGCCAACAAAATGAAGACACCAGACAAACAAAATTGTTACATTTCCCTTTCATCAGTATCCTCATGGCTATACTAAGGTAGGAATAGATATTATGGGCAAGTGTGTCTAGTTGGTGGAGGGGAGTTGGTTCCGCTTGCGCTCCTTCTCTGATAGCAGCAACAATATCAACTCAAGATCCAATCAATTGCGAGCAGCTCACATTGTCTTCAGTCCAACTTCATGACACATAAATCAAGGAGTGCCAATGGAGCCTTGCAGAGAATTCCCCCTCACATCCTTATAACTTGCGACACGATTGACACACACGCCCTTGTAACTTAAGGCGCAACTGTCACATGCCCACATGCCCTTTTTACTTAAGGTTGAAGGTCTTTTCCTTCTTCATCATTCTTATATAGTGTGATTCATGCATTAATAATGTCTGACACATCAATTGTGGATGATTTGTATGCACAAATATAAACATATATCTCTTCTGATACGGTATGAATATCATAAAATGGATAATAGAATAAAGTTTAGGCACAATTAGGAAGCCAACTATGAATATCATGCGTCACTGTTATCACCTCTCCCTCCTCAGAGTTGGGCCAACCTTGTTATAGTAGACAATCAAGAATTCGTTATGCTAAGGCCTCACAGGACCAACACACCAGAACAACAACTATCATCAATAAAAAGGAGCATAAGTCGAAAGGGTTCAACGTAGACACACTAACACAAACGAACAAAGACCGAATCCAAACAACTTCACCAAAGACAAACGCTGATCAAATCACACGAGATCCCGTGGAGACACACCTCCACATGCCCTTTGACGATGCTAGACACATCGTCAAAATGGGGCTAGGAGGGGAGAACCTTATTCCATCTTCAGGGAGCTGTCATCGCCTCGTCTTCCTGAGCATGAAATAAATCCTAATCAAACTCATTAAAACACCTAAAATAGTGTAGGAGCCTCCCACCAGCAAGGGTATGGGTCCACCACGCCTCCACGGCCGTAAGGCAACAAGAGAGACGATGCAGACCGACAACGATGCCGACGGAAAGGTAGAGCACCATAATCGCATGTGTGCCACGCAAGAAGAAGGGGTGCGAAGCATGCACGCATGTGGCTAAATTAATTTTTAATGTAATTTAAGGCATCAGTTTCTTTATATGGAATTCTTGTTATGAGATTGGAGATGATATCTTTCTATTATCCACCGCAATTTTTAATAGCATCTGTGAAGTATGGGAAACACTTATGATGTGTGAAATAGTGCCTTTTACGCAATTTGTAAAGACATCACTTTTATGAATAGTCAACATGTGTCATTTTTTGCATGATATAAAATATTAGTAGAAAGTTCAAAAATTTAGACCTCGAGCTATCCAATTGTTTGTATTTGTCATCAAATCACGAATTGGGGGAGGGTGGAGTGAAACTTACATTATGGTTTGATGGGTTATATGTGATGCTAGATGTGCACGTAAGGATATGTATATAGTATGTGTAGTGTTGTCGTGAACCGAGGCATTGCCCGGATGGTGAGGACGAGTTGGTACGTCCTCGCCCGCCCAGGATCGAGCCTTGGTGCTCGCAACCCTGGGTTGACACGCACGACTATATAACTTACGGCATGATTGACACGCCCTTATAATTTAAGGCACGATTGTCACACGCCACGCCATTTTTTTGTCCTTCCGCGTCATTTTTATATAGTGCGATTCATTAATAACTCCCTGACACATCAATTGTGGATGATTTCTATGCACAAATATAAACATATATCTCTTCTGGTCCATTGTGAATATCAGCAAATGGATAATAGAATAAAACTTAGGCACAGTTATGAAGATTTGTTGGTAAATGACTCTACTGAATTAAGGAAAAAATGTGACACCCCCTTCATACTCTTCTTCCCTGTCGAGTGTCAAGAAAACGAAGACACCAGACAAACAAAATTGTTATAGTTCTCTTTCAATAGTATCCTCACGACTATTGTACAAAGAGAGGAGTAGATATTCTAGCCAAGCGTGTCTCATTGGTGTAGAGGAGTAGGTTCTGCTTCTGCTCATTCTCTGATAGCAATAGCGATATCAACTCAGGGTCCAAGGAATTACGAGCAGCTCGCCTTGTCTTCAGTCTAGCTTCATGAAACATAGGTCGAGGAGTGTAAATGAAGGCCTGCAAAGAATTTCCCCTCGTTGTAGCATCATAACCATCTTGTTCTAAGTCACCTTCATGCTTGACCGATTCGCACCCAAACAAGATAGAATTTCGTAGGTTCCATAAACTTCACAAAGCAACAAAAGATAACTATTATAGGATCACATATTTGTTAGAATTTCACATGTTGGCCATCACCTACTTCCCATATATAGCCTAAATTATAAGCACATGCATCCCAGATAAAACTTTTCCAAATATTTTTGGTTTAACCATTGGTGAAGTCCACTATAATTTTGCATCCAGGTGGTGGAATCACTACAAGAAACAAACTAAGTTTCGTTTCGCAATAATGATATCATTGGGATGAGTCTATGCTAGAAAAAAATCACATTAATTCTCTAATAGTTGGACATTGGGTACAAATGTTCATGTAGGGCATCTTGAATAATCATTTTCACTCCTACTTGATCTAACATCTTTCTTTGCATGGTTACACCTTGATGAACTATGCACCATGCATTTGTATATGACAATTAAGTTGAATTCCAAACATTTTTTCTTAGGAAATGGTTGGCTCATTTAGGCTTGGAACTTTAACCTGGAAACTAGTCTTGGCCAAAGTTACTTTAATAGAATGGAGCAAATATGTGATTTGAATATACTGGAAGAACAATTCACTTATTTTTCAAGTTTAGTGACCTTTTTTTGTTTCTTGGTGTCAGTATGGCCGAATAGGTACTTGGGTTGATGCGCTAGGCACATCTTATTTCAATTGGTATCTATAGTTTTAGCTTATTAGCTAAGAAATTAACTTGGGAAGTATGGTGCCTTTTCATATTATGAATGTAATCTTGGTTGTTTCTCATCGTTTTATTACACCGGCAGGAAGTACTATCAGTATAAGTCAATGTGAGACATGCTTGTGAAGTGTTTCTTTAGTGATTTATTGTGAAAGCATTATTTCATCTCTAATGTTGTGTGTTGACAAATGTGCAATTTAAATGCATTTTTTGTAATGAATCCAGGGAAGCAGAGACCATAATCTTGTTGAACACATTTCAACGGAGATAAGATAGTGTTGTAGAATTTATTTATTTATTTGCATTAGAGCAACAGTAAATCTTATTGTTAGGTTTTACATTCCCTTTTTAATGTATTTTTACGCATTATCTACTTCGATTTTGAAGCTACTCTACAAAATTCATAACATGGCTGGGGCATTGTTGTCCAATACATTATGTTTCATTTTCTCCACCATTATGCTTCTTTTATTTGTGCATGTATTGCTTTTACCAATTGTTTATTCATTTATAGTACATTATTTATGCATAGTATGCTCCATGAGCAATAATGGACAATGTGCACATCGTTGATCTAATCATGGTACTACTATTCATTGTTGTGCAACTTGCATGATGATAACCGAGCCGTATATGGTGGCTATGTTTATTTTCATGCTCTATGATTGTATTTTCTTGGACCTTTGATTGTATGTCGTCTTGGTTCACCTATGCGTCCTTGATTCATACTAAGTGTTTCATTGAAGAGCATTGTTCAAGATGTGTGTTGCACACATGCAAGCTTAGAGCATCTCCAACAGATGATGTAAAATAGAGCTACTACCCAAAAAACTGTTTTTAGGCATTTGGGCCAAAAAACATGCTCCAACAAATGATGCATCTTCAAATGGTGATGCAATTTTTTTGGGCAGCCCAATATTTGACCCCAAGTGTTGCATATTTGCAACATCCACCAAACTACCGCAAAATACAACCGCAAATGCGCGCAACCGAACTGCCATGATGTAAGTTCTCGCCGCCGCACCAGCTCTCCCCGTGACTGCCGGCGGCGGGATCTCGATTGCCACCGTCACCATCAAAAGTCTGTTGTGCACCCCGGCTCATCCGCGAATCCACCACCCAATACCGCCGCTCTGGGCGGCCGCAACAGCGTCCCCGCCGAGTCAAGATCCCTTGTTGCGTCGGTTCCAGCCAGTCGTCATTCCTTCACCGCCCGTAATGTACGCCGCATCGCCTCTACTCGTCGTTGAGGTCGAATAGTGTCCGCCACAACAACCACGTGACCTCCGCCACCGAGGTGAACCGCAACTTCTTCGTAGCTCTTGGCTTTCAGACGCCACGACGACGCCTGCTTTTTCCACACCCCCAAGCTCCCTAACATCAACAAGACCGCCCCAAGTCCATTCCTAGCAGGCCCGGTGACCGCCTCAGCCCTGGCGAGCTACATTGTCTGGAATTGAGCTCGATACCCCAACAACCGTAAGATCTGCCTCCCGGCCTCCCTATCACTTCATCCTATGAGAGCACCTAAGCTGAATTTTTAGGGCACTAGTTTTACATCAGACGTTATGGCATAATTTTTTGGTGTTGTAAAGCCTTCTCCCTCCTAGCCTAAACTTTTTTTGGGTGCCCTATTTTGCACCATCTATTTTGGAGATATTCTTACTAGTTTTGTTCAAGTTCATGTGATGTTCTAGTTGATGTAAGGGCCATGCACATTGGTGATAGTAAGTTGTCATGATGCACATATATGTTTGTGAATTATGAAGTATGTTAAAATTCAAATGTTTCATATGGACCATCAAATATAAGTTTACTATGAGAAAATCTTGATTTTTATGTCAGATTTGTGCACTTTGATATGTCTCGAGTGGCAAGATCTCAGTAATGCCACTAGGTCACTGATCTATTATTATCATCATGTCTAATATAAAACATTGAAAACATGATCCTTATAGTGCATGTTTGCATTTGCATTACACAATAAATGTTCAACTGCATGCAACAAACACAATGAAAACTACTTGAGGCCAGCCACACCCCTATGTGCGGGCGACCTAGGAGGAGGCAGCCCCTCCTCAAAGTTTGCCCACCCCTCTCACATGCCTATATATAGAGGTGTGGCCCCTCCAAACGCATCTCATCTTGCGCGGCCTCCGCGTCGTCCCATGCCCACTTGAGGTCGGCCTCCTCGTCGGCGGCCATGGCCTCGTGCTCCTTCTTCACAGGGAGGAGCACCGGCTTGATCTTCGGCCAGACGAGGCAGGAGGAGGAGACCGGAGGAGAAGGAACACCGCCCTCGTTGATGACGAGGGTGCTGCGCGTGCGCCGCCCGAGCAGCATCTCCACGGGCTTCGGCTTGACGGGGAGGAATGCCGGTGAGCCAAGGAGCGGGAGTCGAATGAGGAAGACGTCGCCGCCTCCATGCGCCTCGGTGTCCAAGCACTGCCGTGGCAGCGGGAGAAGGGGGGCGTTGGGTACTCCAACCGCAGCGAGTTGCCGCCCTCGATGTACCTGAGGACGGCCTCCAGCATGCGGCTCAGGATGCCCCACCATTGCCGCCGCCCCTGGAGTTGTGGCGGCCGCGAGGCGTGGTGCCGTTGGTGGCTTCGAGTTGCTCGGCGCGGTGGCACTTGATACGTCTCCGTCGTATCTATAATCTTTTATTGTTCCATGCCAATATTTTAAAACTTTCATATACTTTTGGCAACTTTTTATACTATTTTGGAACTAACATATTGATCCAGTGCCCAGTGCCAGTTCCTGTTTGTTGCATGTTTTTTGTTCCACAGAAAATCCATATCAAACGGAGTCCAAACGGGATAAAAACTGACGGAGATTATTTTTGGAATATATGTGATTTTTGGGAAGAGGAATCAACGCGAGACGATACCCGATGGGGCCACGAGGCAGGGGGCACGCCCCAAGGGGTCTGGCGCGCCCTGGGCCCTCGTGGTCACCCCGTAAGGCGGTTTGTGCCCTTCTTTCGCCGCAAGAAAGCTAATATCCGGGTAAAAATCGTGTCCAAATTTCAGCCCAATCGGAGTTATGGATCTCCGGAAATATAAGAAACGGTGAAAGGGCAGAATCCGGAACGCAGAAACAGAGAGAGACAGATCCAATCTCGGAGGGGCTCTCGCCCCTCCGCCGCCATGGAGGTCATGGACCAGAGGGGAAACCCTTCTCCCATCTAGGGAGAAGGTCAAGGAAGAAGTAGAAGAAGAAGGGATGCCATCTCCCCCTCTCTCCCGGTGGCGCCGGAACGCTGCCGGGGCCATCATCGTGTCACCGCAATCTACACCAACACCTCTGTCATCTTCACCAACATATTCATCACCTTCCCCCATCTATCTACAGTGGTCCACTCTCCCACAGCCCGCTGTACCCTCTACTTGAACATGGTGCTTTATGCTTCATATTATTATCCAATGATGTGTTGCCATCCTATGATGTCTGAGTAGATTTTCGTTGTCCTATCGGTAATTGGTGAATTGCTATGATTGGTTTAATTTTCTTGTGGTTATGTTGTTGTTCTTTGGTGCCCATCATATGAGCCCGCGCGTGGATCACACCATAGGGTTAGTTGTATGTTGATAGGACTATGTATTGGAGGGCAAGAGTGACAGAAGCTTCAACCTAGCATAGAAATTGATGCATACGGGATTGAAGGGGGACAAATATATCTTAATGCTATGGTTGGGTGTTACCTTAATGAACGTTAGTAGTTGCGGATGCTTGCTAATAGTTCCAATCATAAGTGCATAGAATTCCAAGTCAGGGATGACATGCTAGCAGTGGCTTCTCCCACATAAAACTTGTTATCGGTCTAGTAAAGTAGTCAATTGCTTAGGGATAATTTCGCAACTCCTACCACCACTTTTCCACACTCTCTATACTAACTTTATTGCTTCTTTACCTAAAAAGCCCCATATTTTTATTTACGCGCTCTTTATTATCTTGCAAACCTTTCCAAAAACACCTACAAAGTACTTCTAGTTTCATACTTGTTCTAGGTAAAGCGAACGTCAAGCGTGCGTAGAGTTGTATCAGTGGTCAATAAAACTTGAGGGAATATTTGTTCTACCTTTAGCTTCTCGTTGGGTTCGACACTCTTACTTATCGAAAGAGGCTACAATTGATCCCCTATACTTGTGGGTTATCAAGACCTTTTTCTAGCGCCGTTGCCGGGGAGTTATAGCGTGGGGTGAATATTCTCGTGTGTGCTTGTTTGCTATATCACTAAGTAGTTTTTATTGTGTGCTCTTGTTTTCTATCTTTATTTCTGGGTAGGAAACGCAAAATACCAAAAAAAATTAGTAGTACCTACTGAACCATTGGTTGAAGAACCACTCAAAATCTATCACACTACTGAAGCTTTTTACTTGGATCATCTTCGATCCCTATGTGCTCGGCCTGAAACCCCAACTAGCTTAGTTGAGGGCAAATATTTAGATGTGCATGCTTATTATATGTGACACCGCATATCTGAAAAGGGGAAACTTTTACTGGATCAAATTCACCGTTTGCAGTGTTATGCTTGGAATTTATGTGAAATATATGATTGTACTTGTTGTTCTAAAGACCCTAAGAAACACCTTCCTTACCAATGTGGGTTTAGTGATAATTGAATCGTATCTTCCTATACTAAGGGTGTTTATAATTACTATGATGTTCAACAAATTGAAGAATTTGTTGCTTTTAGGGGTACTTGTGAAATTGCTTCTTTTATTGAAGAGTGTGATACTACTCTCTACAAATCTGAAAATTTGGCCATACTTAAATATTGCTATGATAATTATGCTTCTCATCCTTATAATAAACCATATATTGAGGACTCCTCCGCTGTCCAAGAAGAGACTAATATTTTGCAGGAGTCTATGGAAGAAGAAATTAATGACATTGTGAGCTCATTGGATGAAAAAGATGAGGAGGAGAGCGAAGAACAAAAAGAGGAAGAGCGGATTGATCACCCATTCCCACCATCTAATGAGAGTAACTCTTTATCCCATACACTGTTTAATTTCCCTTCGAATCTATCGAAGGATGAATGCTATGATGATTGTTATGATCCCGTTGATTCTTTTGAAATATCCCTTTTTGATGATGCTTGCTATGCTTGTGGCCAAGATGCCAATATTAATTATGCTTATGGAGATGAACTCTCTATAGTTCCTTATGTTAAACATGAAATTGTTGCTATTGCACCCACGCATGATAGTCCTATTATCTTTTTGAATTCTCCCGACTACACTATATCAGAGAAGTTTGCCCTTATGAAGGATTATATTGATGGTTTGTGTTTCACTACTACACATGATGATTTTGATAGATATAATATGCATGTGCTTGCTGCTCCTACTTGCAATTATTATGAGAGAGGAACTACATCTCCGCCTCTCCATGTTTCCAACACGATAAAATCGCAAGAAACTGTTTATACTATGCATTGGCCTTTACTATGTGTGCATGAATTGTTCTTTTATGACATGCCGATGCATAAGAAGAGAGTTAGACTTCGTCATTGCTTGATATATGTTGCTTTGTTCTCACTTCTAAATCACAAATCATTGTTAATTAAAATTGGCTTTGATATATCGTGGGATCCGGGTGGATCCATTACTTGAGCACTATATGCCTAGCTTAATGGCTTTAAAGAAAGCGCTGTCAGGGAGACAACCCAGAAGTTTTAGAGAGTCATTTATTTCTGTTGAGTGCTTTTATAAAGTTTAAAAACACAAAAAATATATAGGGGAACCCAAAACTTTTCAAAAAGGAAAGTGAAAGTGAGAAAGACCAGCATTGTTGAAGTGGGGGAGCTCCTTGAACTTTGTTCGTGCTCATGGAAACTTTGTGAATCTTTATTATAGAAACTTTTCAACAAAAATAATTATCCCCTTGTACAATTCCATTGTATTATAAAAATAATGTGCCAAGGTTTTCCTTTAGGATGTTTAGATTGCTTGTTGGTTTGTGCGGTGCAAGTCGGAAACTTTGGCTGTAGTGCGTGATTTTACATTTTTTTACTGGAACATCAAACGGATCTGAAAATTTTTGCACTGTCTTTCTATAAAAGAAATTATTTTTTCTAATTATATCAGAATTTTTGTAGTACCAGAAGTATGGTGAATGTTCAGATTACTACAGACTATCCTGTTTAAGACAGATTCTATTTTTTATGCATAGTTTGCCTGTTTTGATGAAACTATCAATTTTTATCAGTGGATTAAGCCATGGAGAAGTTATATTACAGTAGCTACAATGCAAAAAAAGATTAATTGGTTTGCAACAGTACTTAGAGTAGTGATTTGCTTTATTATACTAACGGATCTTACCTAGTTTTCTGTTGAGTTTTGTGTGGATGAAGTGTTCGAAGATCGAGGAGGTCACGATGTGAGTATGAGGAGGAGAGGCAAGAGCTCAAGCTTGGGGATGAACAAGGCATCCCAAGTAAATATTCAAGGAGACTCAAGTGTCTAAGCTTAGGGATGCCCCGGAAGGCATCCCATCTTTCTTCAACAAGTATCGGTATGTTTCCGGATTCGTTTTATTCATGCGATATGTGCAATTCTTGGAGCGTCTTTTGCATTTAGTTTTCACTTTTCTTTGATGCACCATGCTGGTATGAGATAGTCCATGGTTGATTTATAGAATTCTCTTTGCACTTCACTTATATCTTTTGAGTATGGCTTTATAGAATGCTTCATGTGCTTCACTTATACCATTTGAAGTTTGGATTGCCTGTTTCTCTTCACATAGAAAACCGCCATTTGTAGAATGCTCTTTTTCTTCACTTATACTTGTTAGAGCATGGGAATATATTTTGTAGAAAGAACTAAACTCTCTTGCTTCACTTATATCTATTTAGAGAGATGACAGGAATTGGTCATTCACATGGTTAGTCATAAAATCCTACATAAAACTTGTAGATCATTGAATATGATATGTTTGATTCCTTGCAATAATTTTGTGATATAAATATGGTGATATTAGAGTCGTGCTAGTGGGTAGTTGTGGATTGTAGAAATACTTGTGTCGAAGTTTGTGATTCCCGTAGCATGCACGTATGGTGAACCGTTATGTGATGAAGTCGGAGCATGATTTACTTATTGATTGTCTTCCTTATGAGTGGCGGTCGGGGATGAGTGATGGTCTTTTCCTACCAATATATCCCCCTAGGAGCATGCGCGTAGTACTTTGTTTCCATAGCTAATAGAATTTTGCAATAAGTATGTGAGTTCTTTATGACTAATGTTGAGTCCATGGATTGTACGCACTCTCATCCTTCCATCATTGCTAGCCTCTTCGGTACCGTGCATTGCCCTTTATCACCTCGAGATTTGGTGCAAACTTCGCTGGTGCATCCAAACCCTGTGATACGATACGCTCTATCACACATAAGCCTCCTTATATTTTCCTCAAAATAGCCACCATACCTACCTATTATGGCACTTCCATAGCCATTCCGAGATATATTGCCATGCAACTTCCATCATCATCATATACATGACTTGAGCATTCATTGTCATATTGCTTTGCATGATCGTAAGATAGCTAGCATGATATTTTCATGGCTTGTCCGTTTTTTGATATCTTAGCTATGCTAGATCATCGTACATCCTGGTACATTGCTAGAGGCATTCATATAGAGTCATATCTTTGTTCTAGTATCGAGTTGTAATATTGAGTTGTAAGTAAATAAAAGTGTGATGATCATCATTATTAGAACATTGTACCATGTGAGGTTATCAAAATAAAAGAGGTCAAAGAATCCCAAATAAAAAAGAGGCCAAAGATGCCCACCAAAAAACAAATAAAAAAAATAAAAAATGTGAGAAAAGAGAGAAGGGACAATGTTACTATACTTTTACCACACTTGTGCTTCAGAGTAGCACCATGTTCTTCATATAGAGAGTCTCTTGAGTTATCACTTTCATATACTAGTGGGAATTTTCATTATAGAACTTGGCTTGTATATTCCAACGATGGGCTTCATCAAATGCCCTAGGTCTACATGAGCAAGCAAGTTGGATGCACACCCACTTAGTTTTCAGTTTGGGCTTTCATACACTTATAGCTCTTAGTGCATCTGTTGCATGGCAATCCCTACTCCTCGCATTGCCATCAATTGATGGGCATATCCATAGCCCATTGATTAGCTACGTCAATGTGAGACTTTCTTCCTTTTTGTCTTCTCCACATAACCTCCATCATCAAATTCTATTCCACCTATAGTGCTATATCCATTGCTAACGCTCATGTATTGCGTGAAAGTTGAAAAGGTTTGAGAACATCAAAAGTATGAAACAATTGCTTGGCTTGTCATCGGGGTTGTGCATGATTTGAATATTTTGTGTGGTGAAGATGGAGCATAGCCAAACCATATGATTTTGTAGGGATAACTTTCTTTGGCCATGTTATTTTGAAAAGACATGATTGCTTTATTAGTATGCTTGAAGTATTATTTTCTTAATGTCAAATGATAGACTATTGCTTTGAATCACTTGTGTCTTAATATTAATTCCATGATTAGATTACATGATCAAGATTATGCTAGGTAGCATTCCACATGAAAAATTATCTTTTTTATCATTTACCTACTCGAGGACGAGCAGGAATTAAGCTTGGGGATGTTGATACGTCTCCATGGTATCTATAATTTTTGATTGTTCTATGCCAATATTCTACAACTTTCATATACTTTTGGCAACTTTTTATACTATTTTTGGGACTAACATATTGATCCAGTGCCCAGTGCCAGTTCCTGTTTGTTGCATGTTTTTTGTTTCGCAGAAAATCCATATCAAACGGAGTCCAAACAGGATAAAAGCTGACGGAGATTTTTTTGGAATATATGTGATTTTTGGGAAGAACAATCAACGCAATACGATTCCCGAGGGGGCACGAGGCAGGGGGCGCGCCCCAGGGTTTCAGGCGCGCCCTGGGCCCTTGTGGCCACCCCCTAAGGTGGTTGGTGCCCTTCTTTCGCCGCAAGAAAGCTAATATTCGGATAAAAATTGTGTCCAAATTTCAGCCCAATCGGAGTTACAGATCTCCAGGAATGTAAGAAACGGTGAAAGGGCAGAATCTGGAATGCAGAAACAGAGAGAGACAGAGAGACAGGTCCAATCTCGGAGGGGCTCTCGCCCCTCCACCACCATGGAGGCCATGGACCAGAGGGGAAACCCTTCTCCCATCTAGGGAGAAAGTCAAGAAAGAAGAATAAGAAGGGGGCCCTCTCCCCCTCTCTCCCGGTGGCGCCGGAACGCCGTCGGGCCATCATCATGTCACCGCAATCTACACCAACACCTCCGTCATCTTCACCAACATCTTCATCACCTTCCCCCATCTATCTGCAGCGGTCCACTCTCCCACAGCCCGTTGTACCCTCTACTTGAACATGGTGTTTTATGCTTCATATTATTATCCAATGATGTGTTGCCATCCTATGATGTCTGAGTAGATTTTTATTGTCCTATCGGTAATTGGTGAACTGCTATGGTTGGTTTAATTTTCTTGTGGTTATGTTGCTGTCCTTTGGTGCCCATCATATGAGCGCGTGTGTGGATCACACCATAGGGTTAGTTGTATGTTGATAGGACTATGTATTGGAGGGCAAGAGTGACAGAAGCTTCAACCTAGCATAGAAATTGATGCATACGGGATTGAAGGGGGACCAATATATCTTAGTGCTATGGTTGGGTTTTACCTTAATGAATGTTAGTAGTTGCGGATGCTTGCTAGTAGTTCCAATCATAAGTGCATAGAATTCCAAGTCAGGGATGACATGCTAGCAGTGGCTTCTCCCACATAAAACTTGCTATCGGTCTAGTAAAGTAGTCAATTGCTTAGGGACAATTTCGCAACTCCTACCATCACTTTCCACACTCGCTATACTAACTTTATTGCTTCTTTACCTAAACAACCCCTACTTTTTATTTACGTGCTCTTTATTATCTTGCAAACCTTTCCAAAAACACCTACAAAGTACTTCTAGTTTCATACTTGTTCTAGGTAAAGTGAACGTCAAGCGTGCGTAGAGTTGTATCGGTGGTCGATAAAACTTGAGGGGATATTTGTTCTACCTTTAGCTCCTCATTGGGTTCGACACTCTTTCTTATCGAAAGAGGCTACAATTGATCCCCTATACTTGTGGGTTATCAGCGCTCGAAGTACGCCGTCCACAACGTGTTGCTGTCGGGGCGTACCTCAGCCGGTCCCACGCGTTCGCAAGCAGTGAGGAGCGGATGCATGCGAGTTTGGCATGGCGGTTGGCTCTGGTGGGTGGCGGTGGTACTGGGACACCGTTGGCGCTCAGCTTCCACGAGCCCGGCACCCGCATATCCGGCGATGCCGGGTTGTCTGCCTCGTAGAGGAGGTGGGCCTTGTCCTTATGGAGGTGGCGGCGGCCGAAGCCATTGGAAGCCGCTCTGTCGCTGGGGTACCTCTCGGCCATGTCGCCAGCGGGGAGCGGGAGAGAGAGGAGCTTCATCGGCGGGGAGGTCGAGAGAGGCATCGGCGGGAGAGGGCGAGAGTTTGTGAGTTCACCGCTGATGGAAGGGGTGGCTTTTATAGGCGGTGAAGGGGCGGGTGGGCTGCGAGGGGACGGCTGTCGTGTGTACATGTGGCGGGGAGCTGGCGAGACGCACGTTGGCGCCTTCACTGCGCCACCCGTGAGGCATTAATGGAGGCTGGCCAGCGGGGCAGCCTTGGCATTGATTCCCGTGGGAACCAAGGCGATGAGGACGACGAAGGTGGGGAGTCGCTGACTCAGCGAGACCACTGGATTTCGCGCCAAAAGAGTTTCCCCTGGCGCCCCCATCTCGTCGGTTAGGCCTAGGTCCACCGGCGCCAAATTCGGCCCGAACCGGCGATAATTGGGCTTCTCGGAGCGCGACTGGGCCCTTTTATTCTCACCAGCGATAAAAAGGCCTTGGGGGGCCGTTTGGAGCATGAGTGGAGATGCTCTTAGGGCCCATGGCGCCCTAGGAACATTCTAGGAGGCTCCGAAATTTTTTGAAACCTTCCCGAGCCTTCAGCTGGTCTTTTGGGTTTTCCGTAATTTTTCTGGTTCACCGTAACTTTTCCAATTTTCTCTAAAGCACTTCCATTTTTTCTAAAACACTTTTCATTCTCTCTCTAAAACATTTTCGATATTCCCAAAACTTTTTCCGTGAATTTCATTCAAGCTCCTAATAGTTCTAGTACTCAAAAATTTGGTTAACCTTAAGCATGTGACCCTGTAGATTTGATAGAGTGAATACATGACCTAGAAATATTCCGGTCAATGATCAATAGTGGGATTTGGTCATCCATATTGACCCTACACTTACATGATTTGTTAGTGAGCGAACCTTTAGTATCCATTTGCTTTGCGATATATCAAAAGTTGAGACAAGACTTCTGACATCGCTGTGAAGCAACAACTTCATCGCTATACCAAGTTATCCTCGTTATTGGTCTTGTTCTTTTACTCATTTCTGTATTTTGGCATCTCTGTGATCATATCACGTCGTGCCTAGCCATACAATGATGGATACAACCCGAAGAATATCTCTCCATCGCCGGAGGAGGAAATCCCAATCTCGAGCTACTTTCCAACACACCAGAAAGTTGTCATTATAATCACCCAGTTATATGTACATTTGACGAACCCCAAAGTACACATCTGACATGAAGTTACTTGATACTATCATGATCTAAGGAAGTGAGTATATGATCATTCGGCTGGGTCTGCCATTGTTGCAATAACAACGTGCTCTCATTGTTGTCGGCATCCTTGTTACTTTAACAAGGCCCTATCATTAGGAAAATAGTGTCATCATGCAACACATGAGCTAGTCTTAGAGGCGAGACTAGGAACATATTATTGTGTTTATGTTTCCACACATGCTTATGAGTTTTCCTCAGAATCTCACATTCAAGGATCATAGCAATTATAGCACAAAAAATAAGCATTAATTACAAACCTAGAAATAAATAGTAATATTTATTATTTCACCTAGGGCATATTTCCAATAGTCCCCCACTTGCATTAGAGTCAATAATCTAGTTTACATAAGTCCTCTAGCACCAAACACAGTCTGGTGTTGCTCATGATTCGCTCATGGTAAAGGCTTCGTCATTGGGTCTGGCACATTGAGATCCGCGTGAATCTTGCACACTTTCTGTCACAGATCCACATGATTCAACTGGGTCTCCAAGACCAGTACTTCATGTGAGGCAGAAGAAAAGAAATCTTCAGCCAGTTCAAGTTATACCCAAGATTGGCAGAAGCCTCAAACGGCCCAAGTTCGACAATGCCAAATTCTTCGAGGAGAAGAATTTCTTCCTCGGTGAGTCACCTTATGACTCAGCAAAAATCAGGCGTCTACGCTTCTGGACCAAGACACAAATGAACTACTATACCTCATTGCTATTTGAGAAGAACAAGATCTTCCTGCATCGTCATATTCCTCATGTGGACATGGAATCCATTCCATGCTTCCGACTAGTTTTGGTTGTTCTTCATGATGCAGGCTTGCTTAGCTTCTGCACAAATGTCTGCGATTGGAATGGGGAACTCATTCTTCAGTTCTACACCACATTGCACTTCACAGGCAATGCTAACGACATTGCAACATGGACTCTGGACTGGATGAGTGAAGACACTCACTACAAGGTACCAGTTGATGAATTACTTCGTGCTCTTCCAATAGACCCATCCCTTGAAGAAGCAAGAAAGATCTGTGAAGAACCTGAACTTCCACATCATTTGATGCAAGTGTTGATGAAGCCATTGGCTGAAGGAGAAGCTCGGAGAACTACCTTCTTGGTGAAGGATTTGCTATATGTGCCTCGAACTGTCTACGAGATTTTGGCCAAGACCCTCAATCCCATCAAAGGACACAACTCTGAAATTGAAGAAGTTGTGTGAGTCATGAAGAATCTGTTCTTTCATATCATACATGGCACTCCCATCAACACACACAATTTCTTCATGAGGACTTCGGTCACAGTGGCCCAGTCGGCCCTTGATTTGGAGCCGTATGCGCCATGGATCATGAGATTCATCAGATCCCAGTCTTCAATCAACTACAGGGCAGATGATCAGAATCATCTCAGTTTTCTGCCAAAGGTAGAAGTTCTTCACAGCACAATATCCTTAGTTCCTGGCAAGGGCAAGGCAGTCATTCATGAAGGATTCGCCCCCTTGATGGAAAATTTCACCAGCCTGCTTCCAACTCAACTGGTGATGAAACTGCAAGCCAGGACACTACTGCAAAGGCGTCAAGGCCATCCCCTCAACTAGAAGCCCCACGTGTCATGACCCACCAGGAACTCCTCATCAGCTTGCACCAGAAAATTGACATAAATCATGATTGGCTTAAGCGTCAACTACGAAAGAAGAATTAAGATAGATCTAACCATAGCATGAAACATATGGATCCAAATCAGCCCCTTACGGAATAGCGCATAAACTAGGGTTTAAGCTTCTGTCACTCTAGCAACCCATCATCTAATTACTACTCCACAATTCCTTCCCTTGGGCCCAAATATGGTGAAGTGTCATGTAGTCGACGTTCACATGACACCACTAAAGGAAGCAACAACATACATATCATCAAAATATCGAACGAATACCAAATTCACATGATTACTAATGACGAGACTTCTCCCATGTCCTCAAGAACAAAAGTAACTACTCGCAAATCATATTCATGCTCAAGATCAGAGGGGTATTGAATATCATTAAGGATTTGAACATATGATCTTCCACCAAATAAACCAATTAGTATCAACTAAAAGATGTAATCAACACTACTAGTAGCCCACATGTACCAATATGAGGTTTTCAGACAAATATTGAATACAAGAGATGAACAAGGGTTTGAGATGAGATGGTGCCGATGAACATATTGATGAAGATTGGTCCTCCCATGATGAGAGGGTTGTTGGTGATGACGATGGCTTCGATTTCCCCCTCCCGGAGGGAGGTTTCCCTGGCATAATCTCTTCGCCTGGGAGCAAAAGTGCTCCTGCCCAGGTTCCACCTCGAGACGGCAGTGCTTCATCCTGAAACCTTTCTTCTGATTTTGTAGGTCAAATGGCACCGTATAGGAGAAGATGGGCCCGGGAGGCCTGCTAGGGGCGCCACAAGCTCAGGGGGCTCGCCTGGGGGTAGGGCGAGCCCCCGAGGCTTGTGGATGCCTGGTGGGTCCCCCTCTGGTATTTCTTTCGCCAATAATTTTTAATATATTCCAAAATAATTCTCCATCAATTTTCAGCTCATTTGCAGTTGTTTAGAAAAGGTGCCTCTGATATAGCCCTTTCTGGTCAAGAATTCCAGTTGTCGGCAATCTCCCTCTTCATGTGAAACTTGCAAAATAAGAGAGAAAAGGCATAAGAATTGTATTATAAGGTGAAATAACAGTCCATAATGCAATAAATATCAACATGATGCAAAATGGACGTATCATTGCCCCTGGCTATAAATAGCCCCCCCCCCCCCACACACACACACACAACCACTTATTGGTTGGCTACTCTAGAGAGAACTTGACACTTGTCATTTGAGAGCAACCCATCCTCTAACGACTTTGAGAGAATGCTAAGTGAGGGAAAACCCACCAGAGCCAAAGTGATTGAGCATCATTAAAGAAATTGTTTTATGTGATCCGACGCTTGTTACCTTTGAAGACTGTCATTCTTCCAGACGGTTAGGCGTCATGTTCTAAGCACCCAAGAGTCATTGTGGTGTGCTGGTGAACAAGTCCGTGAAGATTTTGGAAGTCCACCTTGAAGACTTACCACAAGTGATTGGGCGAGGTCTAAGTGAACTTGGCTCAAGAGGAATATAGTGAGGACTGTGTGTCCTCTGAGTTCATCTCAGCCGCCTCAACTAGATGTACAGTTGATACAACAACAAGAACTGGTCTACCAAATCGTTGTGTCTTCACCAAGCCAACCTGGTTTCAAATTCCTCACCCTTTCCTTTACGTTATTTTGCTGCTGAAGAATTTTTGATCTACTCTTTGACGAATTTGAACTAAATACTTTCATCATGTTGTCTTTCATTTCTTCACTTCATCTTCCTCATGCTTGAATGCTTGTATGATTGCATGTCATTCACCTATATGCATCTTGTATGCATGCTTCCCGCTACTGTGATGATTTAGTTGCCTTTCGTTTCTATTTCTTCACTCTGATCTTCGTCAAATTCATCAGAGTTTGACGAATTTCGAAAAATCGCCCATTCACCCCTCTCTGAGAGTAAACCTGCGCTTTGAAATTGTCTCTTCATGAATTTTTGCATGCACCTAGATCACTTGAGCATCTTTCATATCAAAACATTATGTTTTTTAAAATTGCTATCTTTTTCAAATTTGTTGTTCATGTGGGAGTATATTCAAGCTTCGAAAGCAATTAGCAGAGTCACCGCATGCCATTTTAGTGGGTATTCCTTACACCTCCCTCGAACTATACCTACATAAATATAGTAAGATGGGATGTTTATCCTAAAGCTTCATAAAATCAAGTTAGCAACACTCTCTTCTCCTTACCACAAGACATTAAGTGTGCCAAACACAAAGATGTGATGGAGATAATGACAGTGGTCTTGTGAGCCATGTCAAACACTTTAGTTGGGTGTCTGTTTATCTGCACATGTATTTATAGGACTAGATTTTTTTCTTAGTGAAGTATGGTGGAGATCGAGTATGCATTTTGGTCAATACTGGAGGTTTCATGCCTACTTTCCTTCTCATACTAATTATTTATGTACTTTTGTTTGTTTCCAACACAAAAGATTTTAGTTCAGTATCCAGCTCCATCATTAGTTGTTGAGATTAATTTCTTATGATGAGTATAATGGCAAACAAATGATTTATTAATAATCACATGAAATTTAGCTCATACCATTCATTTGCATCTAAGACCGGCTTTAGATGTTGAGATTGGAAGCAAATTTCTATGGTGTTGATTGGAGGAAACTGTATAGGCCTAAAAAGGTTGTGGGTGGAGTTTTTAGGGATATACAACAGCCAAACTGAGAAAACTCGCGACAACTTTTTTACATGCACAGTTTTGTTGTTTTGGTTTTTTTTTCTTCTTTCCTTCAAATGGTTCTTTTTAGAGACATCATATATGCTAAAAATATGTTGGATACATGCACCTTATTTATTTATTTTGAGAAACTCACTAGTACAAACTAGCAGTACAAAACTAATCACAAACATCGCACACACAATAGCCTCCACCGCTATGAATATGACAATGCCCACGAGGGATTCCGAAGTAATGGCACCACTTAATGCATGAATCATTGTTACTACATTCTACTTTAATAGCATGTCCCTTGCAATCCCCTTGAGCTACATCCATATATAAATAAACAGAGTAAGATACGCAAGTTATCTCATGGTATTGTCAAAACAAGAAGCAATGTATGGACGCATCATTATCTTGAAGCTTCATAGAACAAGTTTGCAACGCATTTCATCTCCTTACCAGAAGACACGAGGGGTGCCAACATAAAAATACATGTGATAGCAACAACGATTGTGGTCTTACAAGCCATGGCAAACACTTTGAATGGGTCTTGGTTTATGTGGACATGTATTTATATGACTAAAAAGATTGCGTGATGGATAATTTTTTATTTGCAACATAGTACAATGGAGATTAGATATGCATGTATGTGAAGATAGGGTGTCCACACTTCTATGTTCTTCTCAGACTAATTATTTATCTATTTCTATCTGTTTCCCTCACGATACATTTAAGTTCATTATCTAGCTCTCGCATTTGTTTGTTGAGATTTAAAACACCTTTTGACGATATGTATTTGGGCAAATAAATGCTTGAAAGTAGTAGTGTTCATCTTATATCCAGTACTGGCATTAGTTGTCGAAGATTGCACATTTCTGTGACGTCAATAGTAGAAAACTACTCCCTTCGTTCCTTTTTTTAGATTCCAATAAGAGACAATATACGAAGCAAAATGAGTGAATCTACACTCTAAATTACGTCTATATGCATCTGTATGTAGTTTATAGTGAAATCTCTAGAAAGACTTATATTTAGAAATAGAGGGAGTAATTAACGTCTCCTCCCACTGGACGAACATCCTCCAAAAGACTAAAATAAATTCAACAAAAATGTGAGCACTAGTGCAAGTCTAACGCTTGAATCCTGGTGGATTGATTCCACCAACAAACCTAACCATCTGAGCAACACTCTCATGAAATCAATCTTGACATGTACTTCCTCTAAATGTTCTTATATTTCTTTATCGAGGAAGTGTTTTTTTACATGGTAATACATGTCTCTTTTATATCATAAGGATTAATATTACAAGCCACGTACAAACCGATCTGGCAAAACTAAAAAGACAGCAAAACGCTAGCCTTTGCATAAAGGAACAACGGCCAAGAAGTAAAAGTACAATCTAGACCAAAGAAACCTCTGAACTTGAGACCAACGCCTGTCACCTGCCTCTGGAACCACCATAGCAGCCACCAAAGGAAAAAAAATGACGGATCACCTTCACACCCGAGCTCGAAGCGGCTCCATCGCTGATATACAGCTTTGCGGACCTCCAAGGTGGCTCACCAAAAGCGAAACCATTATCATTGAACGAATCAGACCGAGACAACACCTCGGACACCCCAGACACACCCCCACACGACTAAGACGCCGGAGGAGAAAACCACACCTGCCATCCACGAACCACGAACCCAGCACAAGTTCCACCATCTTCTAGATGCCGCCGATGCAGACCACAATCTGCATCCGCTCCTAGACTACCTCCCAAGCTCCGCGCCGGCGTTGGAGCAAACGCCATCGCAGCGGCAGAGCTCGAGGACACAGGTCCACCACGAGGATGTCGCCGCCGCCACGCCATCCTTGCTTGACCAGATTGATTTTCAAATTCATCCCCAACCATAAGACCGATCGCCTCGCTGGAGTAGGATCTGAAGAAATTTTATTCAGCGCCACCATCGCCGCCGCCGAAGCCGACGATGAACAGCCTAAAAATCTAAATTACGAGAGTAAAAAAGATCCACACGCGTGGATCCGGCGAGCCCCTCACCACTGACGACCAAGGCTGTTGCCGGAGGGCGGCGGCGGTGAAGACTCCTCGCGGCAGCAAGGGCGTCTGTTCTTCCTTCGAGGAAGTATTTATAGGCCTAAAAAGGTTGCGCGGTGGAGAGATATTTTTGGAAAATGAGTATGCATTTTAATGGTGCGAGAGTATCATACCTATTCCACTTTTTATTCACAAATTCAGTTATCTATTTCTATTTATATCTCACGATATTTGTAGTCTGTTATCCAAACCCCTGCATTAGTTTCAGAAGATTGAAAACATTAAGGGTACATTAATGGTGTGTACTAGAACAAGCATACGATTTATATGTAGTAATCGAGGTGAGCTTTGATAATGTCCATGTATGTCAAGCCCCGACATTGGTTTCTGAAGATTAGAAGCAGAGGAGAGGATATAGGAATGAATCAACGAATCCTGTGCGTCGACAGATTTGGGGCGCACACACAAACAATCGAGTAAGAGGAGTAGATACTAGGTTTCCTAAGACACCAAAAAAATTGGCCCTGTTTATTCTGACAGTGTGTGATTTTAGTTAGCATCAAGTACAAGCTGCGTATTTTAAAAGAGGTGATTTGAATCATATGATTAAAAAATGTCAGGCTTTCAGCCGTCCTCAATTCTGAAGAAAGCCGTCAGGCACAAAAGAACAAATTTTCATTTCGCTTTGGTTGGGGTGCGCCAGGCCCAGCCAGCAGTGCAACGGCTGGGCGACACACAAGGGCCCCAGTAGCAAGCTACTGTGGTGGGCCCTCCCCCATAAAAAATAAATTTAATATCGTTGTGGACACATGGCCCACATATCAGATATTAAACTGATAAGAACAGATACTACACTTGATCTTAGCCAAAAGGCCGAGAAAGGTATGCCTCTCCCTTCTGCCGTGGGTCTGGTTATATAGCGCGTCTTCGACTCCCCTCCACCTTGGCTGGGCGAGGTGGGACTAAACGAGAGAGCGCAGCGCAGCTCTCTGTTCCGTTCGTTGTTTCGAGAGGCTCTGGTCGGTTTACTTGGGCCGTAGTTGAATAAGGCCCAACATAGATGGATTGCTGATTCCCGTAGCATGGCCCGACAGCGGAACTTGCCTATTTTCATCTTCGGATGGCGGCAACGCAAGACTGAGAAGGTAAACTCCGTTGATCGAGTTTGCGCCAATGGCTTCTCAAAAAAAAAAAAAAAAAGGCGGCAATGGTGTCGTGGGTAGGGGTAGAGGTCAGCGGCCGACGAGTGCCGACCTCTTGTGGTGCGACCGTGCATGTAGCACAACACCGGCGCACGGCTAGCAGGAGTAACAGCGGCGAGCGGGGACGGTCAGCATCTTTCCGGGTTATAGGGTTGCATTTGCACATATGTGAGGATCTCAAATCTGTCAACGCACGGGTTATGGTTATATCCGCCGTCCAAAGATGAAAATAGGCACCAGTTCTTGGAGCACAGCATGTTAAAGCATGATGTAGTAAACCGAACGCTGGTCCCCAGCTGACCGATCGCACAAACCTGCAAGTAATCTGCCAAGAGGGTTTTGCTCAAGGCGGTGACGTCGATCGGCTTCGTCCAACATGCATGGTGGTGTCTCCTGTTATTCTTGACTGCACAAGTTAACGGATGTATAACAGTCAGTGCCGGTGGGCGACAGCCCGAGACAGCAACATGAACAGAACAGGTGTACTATATCTTTTACAAGCACAGTGTGACTAATTTAGCTGATACACTAGTAAGCACAGCCAGATATACTACTCGCTCCGTTATGAAATATATGACGTTTAAGCAGTTCAAATTGAATTGCTTAAACGTCATATGTTTCGTAACTGAGGGAGTACATACTAATTTAACTGATTCACTAGCTTCCTGGAGGAGGGCTCGCACCCGGTTGCCACACGCAACGGGAAAGACGAAACGCGGGTCTCTTCTCTTCTGCCGACTGTTGCCTCATGGGCCACTCTGTAAGTAAGTAAATACTCTATGGTTGCCGCGGCGGCAGGACATGCCTACCACATCTGGGCTGGGGCGCTCAAACTAATATACAACGCGCTCACATTTGCAGGCCGCAGCAATGAACGAATTCCTCGATAACTCTCCTCTGTCATGGGGTAGAGGAGTTCACCCAGATCTCTTGGGGCACAGGGGTGCTCTGCGTCTCCGCAGGAGAGGGGCTGACAAGCCTTTGGACCGTCTTCAGAGCAGTTGTTAACTGCGCAAATGAAGGGCGCAGATTCGGATCCCTGGAGATCCATAAACCAGATAACAGTAGAATCAGCGACATATTTCTGAGTTGTCAATTAAGACCTAAACAGGAAGATATGAGAAAAGAGTGCTCTGGAAACTCAGACTTACTTCTGCCAGCACTCCCATATGATCCTAGCGACTAGAGGATCGATTTCCTTGGGGATATCAAGCCTTCGGTCCTGGAAGCCAACTGCTCCCACGACTTGCATCGGGTTCATCCCACCCCACGGCATTCTTAGTGTTGCCAGCTCCCACAAGATGACACCAAAGCTGTAGACATCACACCTGCATTCCCAGTAATGGTTGAGTAAGATTAACTAAGATGCGACACCACTTGAGGAAAAAAGAAAAGGAAAAGAAGATGAACGAAACAAGCTGAAGGACTAATGGTCCTTCTAAAGTATAGGAGCAATATTGTATCCCATCACAACTCTAGGAGTCAAAACTGAGAACAAGCCTTTGAAGGATAGTCACACACGCACATAGTCGTTATATACCAACATACAGTGTGTGTTTTTATAGCTTACCAGGTTTGCCACCTGGTACCAAAATACAGTGTTAGATCTGTTATCCAGTATTATTTTCATGTCAATGTTGGTGTGGTGTCTACGATACTGCTCTGTAAACACTAAACGGCACCGGAGCCAATTGACAGCTATCGTTATTTTCTGGTTCAAGCTTGGGTAATGTTACTTTGTTTATACTCTTAACATATAAAGCAAGGGTTACCCTCCTTGCTTGAAAAAAATGAAAACACAACAATTCAAATGGGAAGATCTCTCTTTCACATGGACTATTCTGAATGAATAAGTAAACGAGACTTGCAAGGACATGAAGAAAACAGTTAGAATGAAATGCATCAAGAATCACTCACTTTTCATTTGATTGCTCATTCCGCAAGACCTCAGGTGCCATCCACTCAGGCTGGTGGAATAAAATTTTAGATTAAAAACAAGAACTAGTAAGTATTTAGTGTGACTAAAGAAACTGAAAATCGCCCCGTAATAGTACAGATTAGAGGTGCTAATTACTTACAGTTCCAGCAGTTGATTTGGATGATAAAAATGTGCTGTGCTTCAAGCGTGAAAGTCCAAAATCACAAACCTGCCTCATATCATTGGTGAACCAACAGACCAAACCCAACATTAATATGACTACGAGCCATCAAGTTCTAATTGTTAAAATGCAAAAAGAGAACACACCTTGACATTCCAATTATTGTCGACCAGCAAGTTAGGTGATTTAAGATCCCGGTGAACAATTGTTGGTACACTAGTGTGCAGGCAATTCATGCCCTTGGCCTAATGAGAAAACAGTCATCTACATAAGCAGGGGCAAACAAACAAAATGGCAAAAAATTATGGAAGATTTTTCCATACCACATCAATGGCCATCTTAATCCTCCGCTTCTCGTCAATTTGGCAGCCAGGACGGTGAAGGATCTTATATAAACTTCCCCTAAGCAATAAAATAACAATGAAATCAAGGATGGACCATCAAAGTTGAACCAATAAATCCATTCTAGACTTGCTTAAGACTGGAACACAAGTTACATGACATTATGCTAGAGCCATATGCCACCTCCAGTAAACCAAAATACTTCTGTTCATCAGATTTTATGAATCCAACTAACAGAAGTATTTTCTCAACAAAGTACTCCCTCCGTCCGAAAATACTTGTCATCAAAATGGACAAAAAAAGATGTATCTAGAACTAAAATACGTCTAGATACATCCCCTTTTATCCATTTTGATGACAAGTATTTCCAGGCGGAGGGAGTAGCATGTAGCACCTTCAGTATTAGGTGCCAATTCAAAGCTAGGTGTTCAAAGGAACTTCTCATGTAGGAATTTCTTCAATGATATCTGTACCCAGATACTTCTAAGCAGTGGCGTAGCAAGCCTACCCAAGGAGCCCGGGCAAGGTCTACTCACTGGAACGCTGGCAACCATTGGCCCCAATAACATCACTACTAATCCCCTAGATAACAACAATATTTAAGAGAGACTAGCCAGAGCAGCCCAGGCAGCTGCCCGGGTCAGGAGCTAGCTCCACCCCTGCTTCTAAGTTGTAACTTGATTCAGGAAAAGCATGAGATTATACTAAGATATGCATAAAATAAGATAGATACAAAACTGGTATACCTTGGAAGATACTCAGATACAATAGATAAGTTTGGAGGGCGTGTAACAGCACCCATAAAGAGAACGATATTTGGATGACGCAGTCGACGCATAATCCGCACCTTGCAAAGAGAATATATGCAATTACAAAAAGAAGTGCATCAAGAATGAACTAAACCAGAATATATAGTATACACTGAGTACTCTTGGAAAAAAACGTATAATTTCACCTACTTCACTTCGAAATTCATCCAAAGCATCGCCATAGAAATCTTGATCCAAGAATTTCTTCACAGCTACTTCCTGCAAATTAACAGAAAGTTCAGTGCGCTGACAGAACCAACTTAAGAAGGAAAAAGTGAAGATGGTCCATGATTTGGTCTCTAATCATGTCGACCATTTCATGCATGAAACATCCTGTAAAAAGGACCAATCTCAGGATATACAAACAAAGGGAAATAACTGCTTACTGTTCCATTCCAATCAGCACGGTATACCTCGCCATATGAACCTATTGGAAGGAGGAAGCAATTCATTCAATTATTTCTCATGGAGAACTACAAAGATGCAAGTTCGCAACAAATTGGCTCTTAATAGCGCAAAGATTAGAAGTACATAACTGAGCCACACTAATAATTTGACAGTGTATGACAGTATAATATAAATATATAAATATTTCTCCCTAAACCTAAGAGTGTCAGTTCAACTTGTTAGTGCAAAGGGCAGTAAGGAACACATCAAAACTTGGTTGCAAAGAAATACCTAAGCCAATCCGTTCACCAATCACAAGATCTTCCCAGAGAATTTCACATTCAGAAACATCATCGAACACGCAATCAAGCCTGTGTGACCTGGCAGAGGATGGTGAAACAGATTCTGAATTTCTTGATGGCATCGACACATCCATGAATCTGTCAAGTGGAGATTTCTTTGGATCAGGAGGCAACTTCTTATGGTCTTGCTTTCCGTCGAAGTTATGTTCACGTTCTTTTGCTTGGTTCTGAACTGAATTAGTCGGAACCCTTCGTTCAGTAGAATCACCCCATTTATGTCTTCCAAATGGTGGTTGATCCTCCAGTCTAGAACCTGTAGGACCTTTGCTCAAATCACCACGCATAGCCATTTCAGCAGCCTTCCCAATCTCAGCTACAGAAGGCATCTTCATGGCAGAGGAACCAGCCATAAAACTGTCATTATTGTGAGCTGACACTGCATGTGATCCATCATTGCGTGCTCCAATATTAAGATTAATATTATTTGCAGCAGATCGTGGCACCTGCGGCGATGATACAACATTATCACCAACATTCCTACGTGCAAATGAGTCCTGAACATAGTTGTACTGCTTGTTGTTGGAAACATCATTGTACGGGGACCAGTTTTTCATAACCAATCTTTGCTGTGGCCTTCCAGTGCTAGGGACTACATTTTCTCTACGCCTTTGTAACTCGTTGTTTCTATTATCTGGCCCGTTGAATGGTACTGAAGCTTTCTTTGGCTCAATACGCCCAAAAGGATTAAGCTCAGCAAATAGGTTATTAGACTCTGTATTTTCCTGGTGACCTGGGCTTAGTTTTATATTCCTGGCCCCAGGATGTTCTCCACCTGGGGGTACAACTTTATGCTGTGATGATGTACCAGCAGAAGTCGACGGCTCGTCCGATTGTGCATGAGGAACTAATGTCCAAGAACCATCAAAAACATCTGCAGCGGTAACAGATGGTGTACCACTGGAAGAGGTTTGTGAATGTGTTATGGCCGCCTCTTTCTCGTATCCAGATTGACTGGCCGATATCCAATCACCACTGTTTAACAAAGGTATTTGGCTACCTTTATGTTCAAGTGGCAATGCATTGGCACCCAGAGTAGGATAAATGGTACTTGATGACCCAGCCATTTGATTCAGTCCAGGTTTCTGGCCAAGTTTATGGTTGGAATTTGACGAACTGCCCTTCCAACTTAAGACATCTGCTGGAATAAGAGCACCAGGAGCAGCCATCAGATCTACCAAAAACTCCCTGCAGGTTGCAGCACAAAAACTATTTAGCAAATTTGACAAAACAAATGAATTAAAATATATCGGCAATAGTTGTAACAGATGAACAATGCACTTGGATTGTGTTTCCCTGAGAAATTACTATGACGTGAATAAATCACAATGCCCAATCTTGTCAATACCTTTCTTTGTCCACCTTTATTATGTTAACAGCATCATCCTCATCACCAGTGTAATTACTCCCTTTGACAAGTTTGCATGGAATGCCAACACTATCAGCAAGAATCTGCACAAAGAGCCACATGAGCTATAAGAATGCTATGTATGTTAGGCAAGTGAACAGATCTAGTGCTATCTTCAATATATTTGGGTTTTTCTGCATTTGCTCTTGACTCTTAAGCACTGTCAGTTTATTTTTATACAGAAAGGGGAAATTCATCAATTAGTAATGAATACAGTACCAAGATGTTGCTCCTGCTGTCTGATAGGCTCATGAAGAAACACATGTAAACACATAATAACCCACTCAAATGGCCAACTACATCAATAATTTGGTATGCTTCCACAGACATGGTGACATCAGTCAATCTTGTAACAAGCTACAAAGATACTTCTTTCACAAGATATAACATAGGTAAGCACGTGGCATGTAGTGATTATTAAATAACTAAACATGTCAAACAACGAAGGAAGTATTTTAGGTGAAGATTGATCCTCCCTTCTATACCAGGCAAAAATGCTGACTAATTTTAATTTTTAAAGCAAGACATCCTAAATTAGACAGAGAACAAATTTATACTGATATTATCTACGAGTGCACACATCGTAATAACCAAAAGAGTTCAAGTATGGAAGTTGTCCAAACCAAAGCCCGGTGGAACCATCATACTATCTCTTAGATGTTTCTTTTCATACCCTCTATTCCGCCACAGCCACATGTTAGGCCCAGGCACCTCTATCCATGTGAAGCCGGTGCTGGTGTCAAGCTGTGTAATGCCGGCTGCAGATGCCGCCTGGGGTCTATATAATTTATTGGTTGCCCAGTTCCAGGTTTGACAATGATAAATAGATGGAAATGGAGCAAGGATAGTGTTTAAACTTAACTTCGGTCAACAAACAGTGAAATAAATGTACACATAGGTTCAAGGTTAACTTCGTGGGTGAGTGAGTCCATTGGCATTAGGTTTTACCATTCTGATCAGGGTGGCTATCGGTATGGGCTTAACATATTTATCCAAGCCATGGACCAGGAACTGGTTAAAGATTGATAAAACTGCACTTTTCAAAGGTCCGCCTGGTATAAATAAGACTGGCAGAGGGATGAAAATGGAGCGGAAACTTCCTGTCCATTCCGTAATAAAATGGAAACAGAGCACAGAAATGGAAACGAAAATTTATACAGCAGCAGCTGAAACGGAAACGGAACGGCGTGTTCCGGCATAACTCCCGCATAAACAGAATTTCGGTATCCGCACATGCGAAAAAATGCATTTATCTTTAGTCTATATGGGCCAGCCCATATACATTTTTGGCCCAACCAAATCATATCCACCAAAAACTTCATCCACTACTCCTGTAATCGTCGTCCCTGACTACACGTTTCCACTCCCATCCTCCACGCCTGCTCACCGTCAAACCTTGTTGCCTCTTCTTTGGCGCATAACCTAACAAGTTTGTCGGTTTGGTTGTGTTTTTTTGTATGGTCCAAGAGGTTTTCGAGTTCTTTCAAACTTTCGCTTTTGTATCGTGTCCGCATCGTATTTGCTCTGTATTCGTTTCCGGCAATATCTGCTTCCGTAATCATCTCCAGTATTTCTGTATTTGTTTCCGCTTCTGCTAAGAAATACGAAAACAAATGTGGCGGCACTCAGTTCTGTCACTTCCGCTCCGTTTTCAGCCGAGTGAGAGATGTTCTACAATTCTGAGGGAACAACAGGGGCACTACACGTGCACTTCCCGACATACACACATAGAGAGGGAGGGAGGGAGCTGACCTTGAAAAGTAGGGCACGGTGACGAGACAACCCTAATTTAATGCAGCCAATTGGCAGCAAGCTAGTATGTAGTGAGGTTCTCAGCTGAGTACTTGTCTCCAACCACCTTGCAAGCATAGCATTTGCATCTTTCACAGGTCCACCAAGATTATCTGTAACAAGATCAGCTATCCTTTGCACTAGGAGTGTAATATTTGCAACAGGGAAGTCCAACAATATGCATTGCGCCACTTGCTCCATCTCCTGCAAGGCAGTATCAACTGCACGGTTGATTACGATGACTTCAAAGCCCAGGTCCCCGATGCCTGTTTGAAGGTCTTCTAGTGATGGCATCTTCCCCTGCCTAGAGGCCTCCATGGAGGGGTCAAATATGTCGTAGAAACCATCGACAACTTTCTCATGATAATCGAGGCAGTTGTAGTCCTGGAAATCAGAATGGATCACAATTGTAAATACACTCACAGAGAATTTGAGATTAATTAATAAATCAAAGAGGAAAAGACGCGGATATTTGCCTAGCCAAGGAGAATAGCTACAACAACAAAGCAGCAGTGAATAGCATCTGGCACACTAAGTATATGAATGACATCAAAACAGCACGTAGAAAAACAGCTAGATGCGATCCAGCAGCGAATATTTTTTACAAATGGACAGCACATTTTGTTGAATGTTGAGCATGTAAGCTGAATTGCGGTCAGGAAAGAACACCAATATCTGTCTTCTCTCTATAAATAGGAAGCAGTAACAAATAGCATATCTATAGCTTTGATGTGGTCGAGCAAGCCTGTTGTTGCTACCACAAGCACCTCTAGCCTGAATCATCCATATTGCCTTCTTATTACTTTCTACTTCTGCAGTAGCTTGTAGCACCTCTCCTCTTATGTGATTTTGACTGTGGACCCAGGTGAAGCTTGCCAGCAAACCAGATCTAGCTACTCTTCTTCTTCCGTTTTGCGAATTATCCAGATCTAGCTACTGCCCACTACTATCCAACAACCCCCATTGACCTAGTTTAAATGTGAATATAGTGACATGAACAGAAAAGCTTTACTTATATTCCAACTAAAAAACTTTACTAATTCAGACAATGATAGATAAACTTAGTAGTATCATGGATTAAAATGGTAAATGGTGGAGGTTAACTAGCAAGCAAATAGCACCACCGGAATCTGGCTCGACATTTGTTTGAACCATGAATCTTGCTCCACATTAAGTGCGTCAATTCTGAAAACTGGCGTAATTAAGCAACCGCAACCTAATGGTGCTACTATCTCATTAGAGAACTGCGCGGTTCAGCATTCCAGCTCAGCTCGAATGGAATTCGCCGGTGCGGAGTGGAGCCTCACCCAGTAGCGGCGGGAGAGCGAGTCGGCGGTGTGGCCGTCGTCCCGTCCGGCGGCGAAGCGGTCGCCCCCGCCGAGGCTCATGAGCTTGGCGTCCCTGATCTGGTCCCTGTCCCGGTCCCCCGCGCAGTCGCTGTTGGACGCCGACAGCGCCATGGCGAGCTGCATCTGGAACTCCTCCTCCGAGTACATGTAGTCGTCCCCGCCCGCTGCGCCTCCCCCTCCCCCACCAACCCCCGCCGTGGGCGTCGTCGCCACCGGGGCGGAAGGGGACGGGGCGGAGGCCGTCGGCGTCGCCGTGGACAGCGCGGGCGCGGGCGCCGTCCCCGACGGGGAGCTCGCCGGCGAGGTCGACGACGACTGCGGCTGCGACGAGGAGGCGTCGTTGGAACGGTGCTGCCACTTGATCTTGCTCTTGAACAGGTTCTTCATCTCCGCGACTCGCAATCCCCTGCTCGGGCAGGGGCTCCGAGTCTCCCCACCCCAGGTTTTTATCTGGCTGGCCGCGGGGCGCGTGGAGCGACGGTGATCGGCGGGGAGGGGTGGCAGAAAGTCTCCGTGTCGTGATCGCGTCGCCACCGCCAGGAGGAGGGGGACGGGGCGGGGGAAGGTGGGGAAAGCTTGCTCGGTAAGCGAGCGAGCGGGCAGATGTTTCCGAGGGGGGAGACTGCGAAAACGCGGTGCTGTGGGGGTAACCTCCGCTGGGGGCTTTGGGCCGGGTTTCCGGGATGTTTACCCGACGAAACCGCCGGGTTTAGCACGACGCGAGTAAAGTTCACGGGGGCGGCGGGCGGCGGCTGGGGGCGGGGGCCACTGGAGACTGCGACGCGAGTGCAGCAGACGGCGGGGAGCCGGCCGCGGGTCGTGGGCTCGGGCCCGTCTCATGGCGCGGTCATGTGTCGCCTGGGGCACTGAGGCCAACTTCACCGCGCGACCTTAAACGGACGTTCGTTTTGTTCGGATTCTGTCCGTTTGAGTAGCGATTTGGAATCGTGTCCGGGCGTGTCCTAGTATGCTGTAGCCGTGCGCCCACCACGCGGACGCATCCTTTTGCCCTATCCTGTCCGTCAGGGCCAAAAATGCCTAAATTTTCATCAAAACTAGTTTACAACCCAAATATTTGTCTGAAAATTAAAATAGTTTTACGACCCAATTGAAATTGTCTTTAATAAAATATTTTTACAACCAAATCGAAATTGTCTTGACTAAACATAAAATGGACCAATACATCTATTGGTTGCCAATGTGATCCCACACGTGCTCAACCAAGTCATTTTGAAGATTCAAATGAGAGTGCCAATCACGCATCTCACGATGGAATTGAGCAAACTGTTCAAATGTGACCGGGTCTTGGTACAGGGACTCAATATTTTCACCTTGATAGTCAAATCCTTGGTCGAAGATACTCTCATCACGCTCGTCTTCGACGATCATGTTGTGCATGATCACACAAGCAGTCATCACCTCTCAAAGCTTCATTTCATCCCATGACAGTGCAGGGTTTCGAACGATACCCCACCGGGATTGAAGCACACCAAAAGCACGTTCCACATCCTTTCTAACACTCTCTTGCATTTGGGCAAATCTCTTTCTCTTCTCACCTTGGGGTTTCGAGATTGTCTTCACAAAAGTTGACCACTGAGGATATATATCATCTGCTGATAGTATCCCTTATTGTAATGGTGGCCGTTGATCTCAAAGTTGACAGGTGGGGAGTGGCCTTCTGCAAGCCTCGCGAAGACTGGAGAACGCTGCAGCACGTTGATATCATTGTGAGAACCTGCCATGCCGAAGAAAGAATGCCATATCCAAAGATTCTGTGATGCCACCGCTTCTAATATGACAGTGCACGCCTTGACATGCCCTTTGTACTGGCCCTGCCAAGCAAATGGACAGTTCTTCCACTCCCAGTGCATACAATCTATGCTGCCAAGCATGCCTGGAAAGCCTCTAGCTGCGTTGGTCGCCAACAATCTCTCTATATCAGCGACAGTTGGCTGCCTCAAGTACTCTGGGCCAAACACCTCGATCACGGCCTGGCAAAACTTGTACATTGACATCAGACATGTTGTCTCACTCATACGCACATACTCATCCACCAAATCGCCTGGAATTCCATATGCAAGCATGCGGATGGCCGCAGTGCATTTCTGGTAAGAGGAGAATCCAAGCTTGCCAAGGGCATCCGTCTTGCACTCGAAGTATGGGTCATGAGCAACCACTCCCTCTCGGATACGATTGAACATATGCCTTGCCATTCGAAAACGGCGACGGAATTTATCCAGCTTGAAGAGCGGGGTGTTGGCAAAGTAATTGTCATAGAGCAGGGCGTGCCCTCTCTCCCTGTTGCGGTTCAGGTTGGGAGCACGACCAGGGAGTGATCCCCTGTACCGAGGAAGCTGCCGTTGAATGTGGTCGTGAACGACCAGTGCAGCCACCACAATATCTTCATCATTCGACGACGAATCGTCCGATGAACAAAGAAAGTGATGGAAGAAAAACTCGTCTCCACTGTCCATACCTTTGCGGGCAAAATGCCGAACACCTTGCAGGCGTGGTGGCGAAGATCACCTCGACGCAGCAGGAGTGGTTGCCGGCCGGCTACTGGCCGCTGTGGAGCTCTCGTCGGGAGCTGCCGAGGACGCTGTGCTGCGTCGCCGGCGGTCCTGTCCCCTCTGCGGCCGGCAAAGACGTCGACGGCCAAACCTCCGATCGACGGCCAAAACTACGGCCACAGCACAGGCGTAATGGCGGCCATGTCGAGAAGTGGTTTGGTAGGGACGGCCGGAGGCTGCGCGGTGAGGAGGCGGCCGGAGAATAGCGGCGGCGCCGGCGGCGGGGCGGGGCGAGAGAGAGAGGGTGGAAGCGGTTGGGAGCGGAGGGACTGCTAGTGTCTTCGACAGGTGGGCCAGGGGGGACAAGGGTGTGCGTCCAAGCCGTCCGCGCGCGTCCGTTTCACCCCAAATCGAGCGCAAGTTTGGGCCGGGGATGGGTCGAAAACGGACGGAATCCGGATATTTGTCCGTTTGAGGCCGTGCGCTGGGCTGCGCTATTCGTCCGTTTTACCCCAAACGGACGGGGGCAGACATGGTAGGGTCACGCGGTGGAGTTGGCCTGACGGTGGAAGGGACATGTGGAAGATGATGTGCAGATACAATGTGCCGGCGCCGTGTTCCACCGTGGTGGGGGCTCGACCGGCGGGCCTCCGACGAGATCCAGAGCGCCTGACTCGGATGACGACGTCCAGAGAGGTCGAGGTGGCCGTTCCGACAGCCCGCCGCCGTCTCATCGACGCGCGCACGGGCTTTGAGGCTGGCTCGGAAGTCGTCAAAGGTCGTCGTTGGCAAGCCCTTGGCGAAGATATCCGTGGTGTGAGAGCCACATCACTGCTATGTTGTCATAGAAGACAGTAGTCGCTCATTGTATGGGATGCCAAAATGTGGTGGGAGTTGTGCAGACAAAGGATTACACCGCAGAGTTGTGACGCTGGCTCGACCGCGAAACAATGTTCCGTTGTTGTCGAGGAAGATGTACAAACCAGACGCAGATTTGCGTGTCTCTGGGCACCCTGCCCGATCGCCATCAGAAAAGGTCATGAGATCATCATCGAAGAAGCGTTAAATTTGTAGGGCAAGGTGCATCGTGCCTCTCAGGTAGCGGATGATTCGTTTGATTGGTTGGTGGTGTTTTTCTCCACAGCCATGCTTGGATAAGCAACATTGTTGTACGACATAGGAAAAAAACGGACGGTGGGCGTTAAGTACTATAGGGCACCATCTATGCTATGGTGATGGGTGGGACTGAAAAAAGGAGCGTTGTTCAAGGCAAAAACTTTGGATTTGGTGTCAATCAGTGTGGCGATAGGATTGACGTTCAGGTGGACGCCACGATCTAGGATTTCTAGCATATTGCTCTTGGTAAAAAAAGAAAATAGGCCTTTGCTATTTTGGTGTATGTTGATTCCCAGGAAGTGATGAAGCCTCCATAAACCGAACATGGAAAAGGATCATTGGAGAGATCCAATGATGTTGAGGAGAAGGAGAATGTGGCTAGCCGTGAGGATGATATAATCTACGTGGATAAGAAGGTAGGTGACAGATGTATCTCAGTATAAAATGAAGAGGGAGGAGTCTGATTTCAAAGTGACGGACCTCATGGACACATGGTAGGTGGTGAAACGAGGGAACCATGCTCGGGGGTTTGTTGTAGGCCATAAAGTGATTAGTAGACGGTGCGATGGACGAAATGAGTCAAATAAGCCGAATGGTTGGTTGTTGTAGAGGATCTTAGCCAAATGCCCATGCAAGAAGGCGCTTCTCACTGATGGATAGGCCAAGAAGAGACTAAGGAATGTTGAGCATGATGAGGATCATCGCGTATTTGACCACTGGGCTAAATGTCTCCCTGTAGTCGATGCCGAACTGTTGGGTAAAAACTGCATAACACCCACCGAGTTTTGTACCGCGCTAAAGTCTCGGTCCGAAGTTTGTAGTGGTAGATCCATTTGCTTGTCATGTCATTCACACTTATAGGATGAGTAATCAAAGACCAAGTGTCATTCCATAACAATGCATTATATTCCTCGAGCAAAGCATTTTAGTAGTTAGGATTCTTAAGAGATGCCTTAATTATAGGAAGAAGGAACGGGACTAAGGGAAGAAACGACGATGTTTAGGTTAGAAAGTTGTTTGTGTTGTAAAAATCCAGTTTTTGCTCATGTGTGCATCCAGTATAAATTGTGGGGGTGAATTTATCTACACGTTGTTGGGATGGGAGTGCTACATGCCGTCGTGGGAGAGGATTGCTGAGGGAACAAAAGTGGCCCATGTAGGCGTGTCGGGTCGGGCATGTGGTGGCGCGGTGCGATGTGGTGAACGATGAGTGGTGGAAGTTGTCCCCTGCATGACAAGTGAGGTGTGTGTGATTGTGTGGGCCAACCATAGAAAGCGAGTCGAACTTGAGTCGGAGAAATTCTGAGGGGGTTGACTGCATGCAGGTGCTATCTGAGGTAGGCCCGACACATGGGTTGGGAAGGATATGCGGTGGTAGGATGGGAGGATCGCATGTGGCAAAGCTATGTGTGGCGGTGGTGTGTTGCTAAGTTCTGCAAAGAGAAATCATGATTCATCAATTATAGTATGGCGAGAAATTATAACCTTGCGTGTGGGCAAGTTGAGGCACATGCATGTACTTGTGCTATGGTGGGTACCCGATGAAAACACAACATGTGGGACGCTGGAGGAAAGTTTGTGAGGTGTGAAGGCATAGAGATTAGGAAAACACAAACATTCAAAAGTGTGAAGATGAGATAGGATGGGTTATGACCATAGAGTCGAAGGTGTGGGTTTTTGTTGGTGATGGCGCTAGGAAGGCGGATATTGTGGAGGTGGCAGCAATATGGAGGCCTATAACCATAATTTGGTGGCAGGGCATGGGGCGGGTAGTGCACATAATATCGTTTGTGGAGTTGAGGAGGCGATGGGCCTTGCCGTAGGAGAAGTATGCATGGATCAAGAAACACAATGCCTTTTGGAAAAAGAATGCAAGCACGGTATGGTTGAACCCCTCCTCCTACCCCCCC
>NC_041386.1:22281968-22322101 GCF_002162155.2 Triticum dicoccoides
TGGTCTAGGGCGGGACCAACTTCTAGCAAGACAAAAGCAAACACCAAAAAAGAGAGGGGGCAACTTAAATACATTGTAGTGCACATCACATGTGTAAGTCATGACATGTTAAGGTGTTGATTTGACCCAATGCAGCTAGCAACAATTTAATTGAAATATAATTCAAGCCATTTCCAACTTCAAAGCATTTAAATAAAATGTCATTTGTTTTACCCTAGACAACAAGGTTCAGTTGCTTAATCATGCATGAACATGGCAAACAAATATGGTCCATTTTTCATCATTTCTCATGTAGATAACCTATTTCAATTAGAGATGCGGTTGAAGTTTTCTCACAAAAAGAAGAATTTCTATGAAAATTTGAAGTTTATATTTTTTTCTAAAATTCCAAAACAAATCTGAAATTAAAAATTCAGATAAACACTTATGTTACTCGGGAAGGGGGGGGGACTAGCCTATGTCACTGACTACACTACAAAATTTCGTCTATTTAGTGACAAAAACCCTGGCGACGAAATAGGAAACGTCGCCTGAAATCATTTTCTATGACGGTCCATCATCACGAGGTGTTTTCCTTGTGGGGCTGCACCCTAGCCAACTTCATCGACGTTATGGCCTGCAATTATGCGACACTTTTGGGCGTCACTAGGCATGTCCATTTTCCTCGACGATTTGTAGTGTCACAGAAAATGTTTCATGTCACAAACAATGTTAGGTGGGTTTAGAAGAATGGATACCAAAACTGGCTTGTTGGTGTTCAGATCATAGTACCTTATAAATTCTACCATGGAAGAGTTTACAACATATTAGAATTATTATTTTAGTGTTTAGGGTTGAGATGCTCGTATCAAAATCCATTGAGTATTTCTTCATAGAACATACATGTTCATCATCATCACATCAGTACCAACAGTAACATAAAACATGGCATACAGAGATGGACGGTCACTAAGGCAACATGATAGAGAGTCAAAACTACTCCTCATCTGGTTCAGCAGCAATGAAACCGAGGAAGAGAAAGGTCCCTGCACGTCCATGGTGTAGGATGAAGATCATCCTGTCTCCAATATCCATGTCGTACACGTCGACTACTTTGTTCCACCCATTAAGGATGATGCTTCCATCCCCTTGTCTTGAAGCCAAGTATGAAGTTAAACTAATGTTCACTCTAGGATGGAGAACAACGGTCAGCTCTCCATTTGCACCCATCTCCTTAGGCACAACACGTTGCAGAGGTATGTGGTAGCATAACACAATTTGAAAACTTTAAGCAATCCACATAAGTACCTGCACTATCTGAAGGTAATGAGAGTAGATACAATCCAAACCATTATTCCGTCGTCAATGTTGGTCCTGTTCAAAGTGTGCAGCAGGGGACATATGAATGATATCTTGGTCCAGCATTGTAACTATCCACGAGTGTCGGTGTACAAAAGTAGGGGTCCTTTTTGTACCCCTTTACTTGTGCGCGGGCAGTCGCAGCCACACGCCCGCAGCCACGATTGGTGGGACAGAAGAGGAAGCAAAGACACAAGACTACCATAGCCATTCTCAAGGCCAGAGGCATGAGGAGCAGAGGGGCAAGGTGAAACTCCCCCGGCAAGGCCCTTGCCGGGGTGGCCTTCACGACCCGGGCAAGAGCCTTGCCGGGGCGACTTTCCCAACACCAATAAGGCCGCCACCCTTCAGTCTAAGAGTCCCGACGTCATCAACCACATCGGAACCAAGGCTCGGGAGGCGCCTCCATGGTAGCATGCAGACCTTTGTGAAGACAAAGGGCCTGTGAGGCCTATTTAGGAACCAAGAAAACAAGACGACAGCAAGGCTCCTTGCCGAGGATGCCCACAATACCCCGGAAAGGCTCCTGCCGAGGATGCCCACGAGGCCCCGGCAAGGCTCCTGCTAAAGATACCCACGAGGCCCCGGCAAGACTCTTGCCGAGAGCACCCACAAGGCCCCGACAAGACCCTCGCTGGGAAGATCAGCAAGACCGCGACAAGGCCTTGCCGCCCGTCACCACCCCAGCTCAGCGGCCGACCCACCAACTAAACAGGTACCCATGTGGCAGTACGTGGCTCCTAGGCCAACTAGTCAAGCACCTACATGGTGGCATGCTGATCTTTGTGAAGACCCTGCCAGCATGCCAGCTCAGCAGCCTGCTCGCCTACATGGCGTTGCATGCCTCGTTGGCCCGGACGCGTGTCGGAGCAAAGCGAAGCGGCGACGGACGGGGCGGGCTTCATTACTGTCCCCGATAAAGCAAGAGGACACCTAAGTAGCGCATTTAATGCGTTTTGTCCCGTGATGTCAGGCGATAAACTCAACCACTATACAACTTTCCACCTCCCGTGTGCCACTGTGGCAGGCCCTTTGACTATAAAAGGAGGCCCGCGGCATACTGTGAGAGGATTCAGACTTTTTGGACCCTGCACGCTTTGTAGCCAGTCCAAGAACACCGGATAAACAGAAACCATCAGGAGTAGGGTATTACGCATGATTTGTGGCCCGAACCTGGATAAATTCCCCCGCGTTGATCTCCTAAACCCGCTCTTTTTACAGCCCTGCGCCCCAGCAACCGTAGAAGGGATTCCCCGTGATCCCATAGGTGTCGTTCCTGAACCCCGACATCTTTGACGCGCCAGGTAGGGGGCGCAAGCTGTGAAAATCCAGTTTTGGAGTCAACTTATCGACTCCTTCACCGCGATGGCTTGAGAGGAGAAGGCGACGTCAATCAGCCGCGCTCTGGTGCCGTCTGCAGCCGCAACGACCATCCCCGTGGTCGTAAAAAGCTAAGTCACGCACAACCTTGAGCATTTCTTCTTAATATAAGGTTATTCTCCTCGAAAGATCTTGCTCTTTGTACAGAAAACCTGCACGCAATGGGACCCTTCCGCTATTGGCAACACCCTTGTTTTGTTTCGAGTCCGCTCAACAATTCAAGTGGCCGCACTGAGAACGGTGAGGTGACCTGCCCGCTATTAGCAACGTCCTTGTCCTGTTTCGAGTGCGCTCAACAGTTCAATGTTGGAAATATGCCCTAGAGGCAATAATAAATTGATTATTATTATATTTCCTTGTTCATGATAATCGTTTATTATCCATGCTAGAATTGTATTGATAGGAAACTCAGATACATGTGTGGATACATAGACAACACCATGTCCCTAGTAAGCCTCTAGTTGACTAGCTCGTTGATCAATGGATGGTTACGGTTTCCTGACCATGGACATTGGATGTCATTGATAATGGGATCACATCATTAGGAGAATGATGTGATGGACAAGACCCAATCCTAAGCCTAGCACAAAGATCATGTAGTTCGTATGCTAAAGCTTTTCTAATGTCAAGTATCATTTCCTTAGACCATGAGATTGTGCAACTCCCCGATACCGTAGGAGTGCTTTGGGTGTGCCAAACGTCACAACGTAACTGGGTGGCTATAAAGGTACACTACAGGTATCTCCAAAAGTGCCTGTTGGGTTGGCACGAATCGAGACTGGGATTTGTCACTCCGTGTAAACGGAGAGGTATCTCTGGGCCCACTCGGTAGGACATCATCATAATGTGCACAATGTGATCAAGGAGTTGATCACGGGATGATGTGTTACGAAACGAGTAAAGAGACTTGCCGGTAACGAGATTGAACAAGGTATCGGGATACCGACGATCGAATCTCGGGCAAGTATCGTACCGCTAGACAAAGGGAATTGTATACGGGATTGATTAAGTCCTTGACATCGTGGTTCATCCGATGAGATCATCGTGGAACATGTGGGAGCCAACATGGGTATCCAGATCCCGCTGTTGGTTATTGATCGGAGAGTCATCTTGGTCATGTCTGCATGTCTCCCGAACCCGTAGGGTCTACACACTTAAGGTTCGGTGACGCTAGGGTTATAGAGATATTAGTATGCGGTAACCCGAAAGTTGTTCGGAGTCCCGGATGAGATCCCGGACGTCACGAGGAGTTCCAAAATGGTCCGGAGGTAAAGAATTATATATAGGAAGTGCTATTTCGGCCATCGGGACAAGTTTCGGGGTCACCGGTATTGTACCGGGACCACCGGAAGGGTCCCGGGGGTCCACCGGGTGGGGCCACCTGCCCCGGGGGCCACATGGGCTGTAGGGGTGCGCCTTGGCCTATATGGGCCAAGGGCACCAGCCCCAAGAGGCCCATGCGCCAAGAGAGAGGGAAAGGGGAGAGTCCTAAAGGGGGAAGGCACCTCCGAGGTGCCTTGGGGAGGATGGACTCCTCCCCCCTTGGCCGCACCCTTCCTTGGAGGAAGGGGCAAGGCTGCGCCCTTCCCCTCTCCCTTGGCCCTATATATAGTGGGGGGAAGGGAGGGCAACCATACCTGAGCCCTGGCGCCTCCCTCTCCCTCCCATGACACATCTCCCTCCTCCCGCAGCGCTTGGCGAAGCCCTGTTGGAATCCCGCTACTTCCACCACCACGCCGTCGTGTTGTTGGATCTCCATCAACCTCTCCTCCCCCTTGCTGGATCAAGAAGGAGGAGACGTCGCTGCTCCGTACATGTGTTAAACGCGGAGGTGCCGTCCGTTCGGCGCTAGGATCATCGGTGATTTGGATCACGACGAGTACGACTCCATCAACCCCGTTCTCTTGAACACTTCCGCGCGCGATCTACAAGGGTATGTAGATTCACTCCTCCCTTGTTGCTAGATGACTCCATAGATAGATCTTGGTGACACGTAGGAAAATTTTGAATTTATGCTACGTTCCCCAACATTCAAGTGGCCGCGCTGAGAGCGGCAAGGTGGTTTGTCCGGCAGCAAGCACGCCCCGGCAGGCTGCTAAGAGCATCTCCACCCGCCCCCCAGGAAGGCCCCCAAGAGCACTTTTTAAGGCCAGGCGGTAAAAAAATGTTCCACTCACGGCCCAAAGGCTCGTTTTTCGCCGGATTTGACAAAAGTTAGCCCCGACGCTCACACCCCAAACCCAGGCCCTCGGGTGGCAGTTGGGGACGTCGGCGCCACCTTTTTTGCCTCTTGTGGCCCACCTACAGCCACTCTCCCCCATATTCTCTCCCCTCGTCGCTTTCTCCTCGTAGAGCCCCCGTCTTCTCTCTCCCCGTGCCAGCTCCGCCCGCGTCCTAAACGCCCGACCTGCCTCGGTGCCTCTGCACAGTGTCGCACGGCCTCCCGCGCCGCCCCGCCAGCCCTCTGTGGCCGCGCGCCCTTGTCGGGCCACCGCGCCCGACCTCCCGCGCCCGCCAAACGGGGAGCTCGCGGGCTTGCGCGAGGCTGCGCTTGAGCGGCTTCTGCTACTACTTCACGCTCGTCTCCAAGTGCGGGCCGTGGTGCGACGAGCAGGCGGCGTTCCGCGGCCACGTGCAGCTGCTGGAGAAGGCCGGCGGGCGTGGCCTCGGAGGAGGGGCGGCGCAGCGCGACCAGGCGTGGGCGCGAGCAGCAGCAGGCGCGGCCTCGGACAGGGCGGTGCGGCACGGCTGACCACGGACCGGCTCAGCGAGCCCGAGTCGCTAGAGAACATCCTCTACTACCACATGATCCCGGAGTACCAGACGGAGGAGAGCATGTACAATGCCCCGGAGTACCAGACCCGAACATCTACACGGGCAGGACGACAAGAAGCCGGCCACGCCGGTGTTCGCCCCAGACAGGAAGGCGCCCGCCGTCACCGGCTCCAAGAAGAGCAAGCTCCGGCCTCGCGCGGGCGGGTTCAGCGCCGTGTACCTCGCGTCGCTCACCTCCTCCCGCCACGGCACCGTCAAGGTGCAGTGGAGCAGCGAGCACCTCCACCACGTCTTCCGCCAGGAGCTCGACGTGCTCATGTCCGCGCGGTCTTCCGCCAGGCCTTCGTCGACGCTCACGCTCCTCCGCTGGCTGGAGGTCGTCGATGCCGCCGCGGTCAAGGTGCTCGACGAAATGCCACTCCGTTTGTGGGAGTCCAACGTTGCTCGTGGGGAGGCAACAAGTGGAAGTGGTTTGGCCCCCAATGCCTAAGTTCTCGCCGGCAGCCCCCCCAGGAGGCAAAAAATGCCTCCTGGGGGGGGGGGGGCAAACGGCTGGAGATGCTCTAAGGATCCGTCCTCAAAGCGCCATACACATGGGCTTATGTGCCGGCGAACCTATCCTACTGGGCGTAGGGTGTATACGTACAAAGAAAGATCGATACAGGAAGATAGCATGTTTCATCTTAAAGTACTGCAGAGTTATATTACATCAATAATTGCTGCGGTTCTAACTTAAGATAAAAATTGTCTTGGTCATGAAGTCGCAGCGGCAACGAGAAACGGGGTGGCTAGTCCTGGTGCTGGCCCTCCACTCTCTGGACTTCGTCGACGCAACTGATGATGGGCTTGATACGCTCTTTGAGCGCCGCAACGTCCGTCCCTTCCGACAAGCTCTCTAGCGCGTCGGCAAAGTCAACGCCGGGGTTCCAAAACGCCAACTTGGTGAGTACCTTGGTCAGCCCCCCCCCCCCCGGCAGAGCCTCCGGGACTCGTTGGCCAGATAGGCTGCTCGATTGGAGCGGAGTCGCTCCAAGGCTTCGAGGACGCCCTCGAAGAACAGGGTAAGCCTGGCGTTGGGGCTCACGCTCGGCTCCTGGGAGTACCCGACATTCGGTATCCCCATGGCAGCCCACTTCGTGGTGATCCTACCGGCGACGTCGACGAGGCGGCTGATCCAGAGGTTTACGCCTTCCGCGTACTCCTTGTGCTTGGCGGCGTTATTCCTCCGCAGCTGCTTCTCGTCCTCCAGGGCCTTGTTCAGGGTCTCTTCACGAGCCCCGGCCTCCAAAAGCTTTCCCTCCAAGCCGCCCAACTTCAACTTCAGATCGTTGATGGAGTCGTTGGCCTCGGTGAGCAGCTTCTCCTTGTCGGAGATGGCGACCTGCGCATCCGCAAGAGTGTGGTTGGCCGTGTCCCTCTCCTTCGTCAGCTCCAAGGCCACAAATGTCTACTACACAACCTTCTTCTTGTAGACGTTGTTGGGCCTCCAAGTGTAGAGGTTTGTAGGACAGTAGCAAATTTCCCTCAAGTGGATGACCTAAGGTTTATCAATCCGTAGGAGGCGTAGGATGAAGATGGTCTCTCTCAAGCAACCCTGCAACCAAATAACAACGAGTCTCTTGTGTCCCCAACACACCCAATACAATGGTAAATTGTATAGGTGCACTAGTTCGACAAAGAGATGGTGAAACAAGTGGTATATGGATGGTAGATAAAGGTATTTGTAATCTGAAATAATAAAAATAGCAAGGTAGCAAGTGATAAAAGTGAGCACAAACAGTATTGCAATGCGTTGAAACAAGGCTTAGGGTTCATACTTTCACTAGTGCAAGTCCTCTCAACAATAATAACATAATTGGATCACATAACTATCCCTCAACATGCAACAAAGAGTCACTCCAAAGTCACTAATAGCGGAGAACGAATGAAGAGATTATGGTAGGGTACGAAACCACCTCAAAGTTATTCTTTCCAATCAATCCGTTGGGCTATTCCTATAAGTGTCACAAACAGACCTAGAGTTCGTACTGGAATAACACCTTAAGATACAAATCAACCAAAACCCTAATGTCACCTAGATACTCCAATGTCACCTCAAGTATCCGTGGGTATGATTATACGGTATGCATCACACAATCTCAGATTCATCTATTCAACCAACACAAAGGACCTCAAAGAGTGCCCCAAAGTTCTACCGGAGAATCATGACGAAAACGTGTGCCAACCCCTATGCATAGGTTCATGGGCGGAACCCGCAAGTTGATCACCAAAACATACATCAAGTGAATCATGTGATATCCCATTGTCACCACAGATATCCACGGCAAGACATACATCAAGTGTTCTCAAATCTTTAAAGACTCAATCCGATAAGATTACTTCAAAGGGGAAACTCGATTCATTACAAGAGATAAGAGGGGGAGGATAAACATAAGATCCAACTATAATAGCAAAGCTCGCGATACATCAAGATAGTGCCAAATCAAGAACACGAGAGAGAGAGATCAAACACATAGCTACTGGTACATACCCTCAGCCCCGAGGGAGAACTACTCCCTCCTCGTCATGGAGAGCACCGGGATGATGAAGATGGCCACCGGAGAGGGGTTGCCCCCTCCGGCAGGGTGCCGGAACGGGTCTAGATTGGCTTTTGCTGGCTACGGAGGCTTCTAGCGGCGGAACTCCCGATCTATTCTCTCTTCTGGAAGTTTTAGGGTATGACGATATATATGGGTGAAGGAAGGACGTCGGAGGAGCCACGGGGGCCCCACGAGGCAGGGGGCGCGCCCTAGGGGGTGGGCGCGCCCCCCACCCTCGTGGGCAGCCCGTGTCTCCCCTGACATGCACTCCAAGTTCGGTGGGTTGCTTTCCTTCCAAAAATAACTTCTCCAGTTGATTTCGTTCCGTTTCGACTTCGTTTGATATTCCTTTTCTTCGAAACACCAAAATAGGCATAAAACAGCAAATCTAGGCTAGGCCTCCGGTTAATAGGTTAGTCCCAAAAATAATATAAAAGTGGAAAATAAATCCCAATATTGCCCAAAACAGTAGATAATATAGCATGGAGCAATCAAAAATTATAGATATGTTGGAGACGTATCAAGCATCCCCAAGCTTAATTCCTGCTCGTCCTCGAGTAGGTAAATGATAAAAAGATAATTTTTGATGTGGAATGCTAGTTTGCATAATTTCAATGTGATTCTTCTTAATTGTGGCAAGAATATTCAGATCCATAAGATTCAAGACAAAAGTTCATATTGACATAGAAATAATAATACTTCAAGCATACTAACTAAGCAATCATGTCTTCTCAAAATAACATGGCCAAAGAAAGTTATCCCTACAAAATCATATAGTCTGGCTATGCTCTATCTTCACCACACAAAATATTTAAATCATGCACAACCCCAATGACAAGCTAAGCAATTGTTTCATACTTTTGATGTTCTCAACTTTTTCAATCTTCACGCAATACATGAGTGTGAGCCATGGACATAGCACTATAGGTGGAATACAATGGTGGTTGTGGAGAGGACAAAAAGGGAGAAGATAGTCTCACATCGACTAGGCGTATCAACGGGCTATGGTGATGCCCATCAATAGATATCAATGTGAGTGAGTAGGGATTGTCATGCAACGGATGCACTAGAGCTATAAGTATATGAAAGCTCAATAAAAGAAACTAGTGGGTGTGCATCCAACTCGCTTGCTCACGAAGACCTAGGGCATTTTGAGGAAGCCCATCATTGGAATAACAAGCCAAGTTCTATAATGAAAGATTCCCACTAGTATATGAAAGTGACAACATAGGAGACTCTCCGTCATGAAGATCATGGTGCTACTTTGAAGCACAAGTGTGGTAAAAGGATAGTAGCATTGTCCCCCCTTTTTTATTTGGCCTTTCTTTTTTTATTTGGCCTTTCTTTTTTTTCGGACAATGCTCTATTGAATGATGATCATCACACTTCTATTTATTTACAACTCAATGATACAACTCGATACTAGAACAAAGTATGACTCTATATGAATGCCTCCGGCGGTGTACCGGGATATGCAATGAATCAAGAGTGACAAGTATGAAAGATCATGAACAGTGGCTTTGCCACAAATACTATGTCAACTACATGATCATGCTAAGAAATATGACAATGATGAATGTGTCATGATGAACAGAATGGTGGAAAGTTGCATGGCAATATATCTCGGAATGGCTATGGAAACGCCATAATAGGTAGGTATGGTGGCTGTTTTGAGGAAGGTATATGGTGGGTGTATGGTACCGGCGAAAGTTGCGCGGTACTAGAGAGGCTAGCAATGGTGGAAGGGTGAGAGTGCGTATAATCCATGGACTCAACATTAGTCATAAAGAACTCACATACTTATTGCAAAAATCTATTAGTTATCGAAACAAAGTACTACGCGCATGCTCCTAGGGGGATAGATTGGTAGGAAAAGACCATCGCTCGTCCCCGAGCGCCACTCATAAGGAAGACAATCAATAAATAAATCATGCTCTGACTTCATCACATAATGGTTCACCATATGTGCATGCTACGGGAATCACAAACTTCAACACAAGTATTTCTCAAATTTATAACCACTCAACTAGCATGACTCTAATATCACCATCCTCATATCTCAAAACAATTATCAAGCATCAAACTTCTCATAGTATTCAACACACTCATAAGAAAGTTTTATTATTCTTGAATACCTAGCATATTAGGATTTTAAGCAAATTACCATGCTATTAAGACTCTCAAAATAATCTAAGTGAAGCATGAGAGTTCATCTGTTTCTTCAAAATAGAACTACCACCATGCTCTAAAAGATATAAGTGAAGCACTAGAGCAAATGACAAACTACTCCGAAAGATATAAGTGAAGATCAATGAGTAGTTGAATAATTATGCAACTATGTGAAGACTCTCTAACATTTAGGAATTTCAGACCTTGGTATTTTATTCAAATAGCAAGCAAAACTAAATAAAATAAAATGACACTCCAAGCAAAACACATATCATGTGGCGAATAAAAATATAGCTCCAAGTAAAGTTACCGATGAACGAAGACGAAAGAGGGGATGCCTTCCGGGGCATCCCCAAGATTAGGCTCTTGGCTATCCTTGAATATTACCTTGGGGTGCCTCGGGCATCCCCAAGCTTAGGCTCTTGCCACTCCTTATTCCATAGTCCATCGAATCCTTACCCAAAACTTGAAAACTTCACAACACAAAACTTAACAGAAAACTCGTAAGCTCTGTTAGTATAAGAAAATAAATCACCACTTCAAGGTAATGTAATGAACTCATTCTTTATTTATATTGGTGTTAAACCTACTGTATTCCAACTTCTCTATGGTTTATAAACTATTTTACTAGCCATAGATTCATCAAAATAAGTAAACAACACATGAAAAACAGAATCTGTCAAAAACAGAACAGTCTGTAGTAATCTGGATCAAACGTATACTTATGGAACTCATAAAATTCTCAAATAAATTTCTGAACCTGAGGAATTTATCTATTAATCATCTTCAAAAATAATTAACTAAATAGCACTATACAAATAAAAATGGCAGCAATTCTCGTGGGCGCTAAAGTTTCTGTTTTTTACAGCATGATCAACAAGACTTTCCCCAAGTCCTCCCAAAGGTTCTACTTGGCACAAACACTAATTAAAAGCATAAAACCACATCTAAACAGAGTCTAGATGAATTATTTATTACTAAACAGGAGCAAAAAGCAAATAATAAAAATAAAGCTGGGTTGCCTCCCAACAAGCGCTATCGTTTGATGCCCCTAGCTAGGCATGATGATTTCAATGATGCTCACATAAAAGATAAGAATTGAAACATAAAGAGAGCATCATGAATAATATGACTAGCACATTTAAGTCTAACCCACTTCCTATGCATAGGGATTTTGTGAGCAAACAACTTATGAGAACAAGAATCAACTTGCATAGGAAGGTAAAACAAGCATAACTTCAAAACTTTAAGCACATAGAGAGGAAACTTGATATTATTGCAATTCCTACAAGCATATGTTCCTCCCTCATAATAATTTTCAGTAGAATCATGAATGAATTCAACAATATAACCAACACCTTAAGCATTCTTTTCATGATCTACAAGCATAGAAATTTTATTACTCCCCACACAAGCAAGATTCTTCTCATTCGGGACAGTGGGAGTATCATAAGAGACTTGGATACTATAAATTGTTTCCACATTAAAAGAGTAATGTTTAGAAAAGGGGTAACCATAACCATGACAAGTTTTATAAATATAATCCTCACTACTTTTTATAGCATATGTATCATCACAATAATTATCATAAGTAGGAGGCATGTTATTATCATTATAAATTTGCATATCAAAACTTGAGAGGCTAAAAATATCATCATTATTAAACGTAGCATCCCCAAGCTTGGGACAAACATTAATTGCAGAAAATCTATTCTCAAATATGTCATCCTCATCAAACATATCTTCCCCAAGCTCGGGCCTTTCCGTATCATAAGCATAATCACTCTCATCATTAATAGTATGGATAGCAACAATGGTATAGCAATTATAATATTCTTCCAAGAAAGTGCCAAAAAGATTTTCAAGATCATAAGGAGTATCATTATCTTCCCAATCATAATCATCACAACAAGCAATAGGCATAACGAGATCATCATCAAGTGTATCATCTTCATTTTCATGAGGCACAACAATAATAGGAGCAACTTTATTTGGGAGAGATACCTTTTTACCTCTCTTCCTTTTTCTTTTCTTCTTCTTCACCACATCATGTGTGGGTTCAATCCTCTTTTTGGAGCTCCTTATTAATGAGATTGGTTGAATAGAAGGCTCCTCCTTGTTACCTGATTCATCATAAGAAATAATAGGAGGATATTGGGAAGTCTCTTCCCTTTCATTAGTATTCTCTTCATCTTCTATTTGTTTTCTTTTCTTTATGTAATTGGCAATATAAGGATTTTCAATGCAATTCACCGCACAATACATATAAATCTTCTCTAGATCAAAACCAAGAAGTTTATTGAGATTAAATTTTGGAATACCCTCAGTTATACGTTTCATTTCTTCATAACCCAAGAGCAAACTAAGTTCATTATGATGTGCAAGGAAAATCAAGTCATCACAATTTTTTGACACAATACGGTCATGGAACAATTTGCATTTGATATTTAAATGACCATGTTCATTGCAAAGTTCGCAAGTATGGGTAAGATATCTTAAATTTTCAGCACATTCATCTAGCTCTTTTTGCAACAATTTGGTTTCTAACTACTTATGCCTCTTTCAATATATATCTTCCCTATTTGATGTGTACTTGCAAACCCAGTCTACTCCACAAAAATTGACATGTTTATAGGAGGCATTTTCACCATAACTAGTGCAATCATCATTAGCATCATGGATATTCAAATAATTCGTACTAACAACATTGCAATCATGCTCATCATTCAAATATATAGTGCCAAACATATTAGAGATCTCTTCTTCTAGCACTTGAGCACAATTATCCTTTCCATCATACTCACGAAAGATATTAAAAATGTGAAGTGTATGAGACAAACTCAATTCCATTTTTATAGTTTTCTTTTATAAACTAAACTAGTGATAAAACAAGAAACTAAAAGACTCGATTGCAAGATCTAAAGATATACCTTCAAGCACTCACCTCCCCGGCAACAGCGCCAGAAAAGAGCTTGATGTCTACTACACAACCTTCTTCTTGTAGACGTTGTTGGGCCTCCAAGTGCAGAGGTTTGTAGGACAGTAGCAAATTTCCCTCAAGTGGATGACCTAAGGTTTATCAATCCGTAGGAGGCGTAGGATGAAGATGGTCTCTCTCAAGCAACCCTGCAACCAAATAACAACGAGTCTCTTGTGTCCCCAGCACACCCAATACAATGGTAAATTGTATAGGTGCACTAGTTCGGCGAAGAGATGGTGAAACAAGTGGTATATGGATGGTAGATAAAGGTATTTGTAATCTGAAATAATAAAAACAGCAAGGTAGCAAGTGATAAAAGTGAGCACAAACGGTATTTCAATGCGTTGAAACAAGGCCTAGGGTTCATACTTTCACTAGTGCAAGTCCTCTCAACAATAATAACATAATTGGATCACATAACTATCCCTCAACATGCAACAAAGAGTCACTCCGAAGTCACTAATAGCGGAGAACGAACGAAGAGATTATGGTAGGGTACGAAACCACCTCAAAGTTATTCTTTCCAATCAATCCGTTGGGCTATTCCTATAAGTGTCACAAATAGCCCTAGAGTTCGTACTACAATAACACCTTAAGATACAAATCAACCAAAACCCTAATGTCACCTAGATACTCCAATGTCACCTCAAGTATCCGTGGGTATGATTATACGATATGCATCCCACAATCTCAGATTCATCTATTCAACCAACACAAAGGACCTCAAAGAGTGCCCCAAAGTTCTACCGGAGAATCACGACGAAAACGTGTGCCAACCCCTATGCATAGGTTCATGGGCAGAACCCGCAAGTTGATCACCAAAACATACATCAAGTGAATCACGTGATATCCCATTGTCACCACAGATATCCACGACAAGACATATATCAAGTGTTCTCAAATCTTTAAAGACTCAATCCGATAAGATTACTTCAAAGGGGAAACTCGATTCATTACAAGAGAGAAGAGGGGGAGGAGAAACATAAGATCCAACTATAATAGCAAAGCTCACGATACATCAAGATCGTGCCAAATCAAGAACACGAGAGAGAGAGAGAGATCAAACACATAGCTACTGGTACATACCCTCAGTCCCGAGGGAGAACTACTCCCTCCTCGTCATGGAAAGCACCGGGATGATGAAGATGGCCACCGGAGAGGGATTGCCCCCTCTGGCAGGGTGCCAGAACGGGTCTAGATTGGCTTTTGGTGGCTACAAAGGCTTCTGGCGGCGGAACTCCCGATCTATTCTCTCTTCTGGAAGTTTTAGGGTACGACGATATATATGGGTGAAGGAAGTACGTCGGAGGAGCCACGAGGGCCCCACGAGGCAGGGGGGCGCGCCCCCACCCTCGTGGGCAGCCCGTGTCTCCCCTGACGTGCACTCCAAGTTCCTTGGGTTGCTTTCCTTCCAAAAATAACTTCTCCAGTTGATTTCGTTCCGTTTCGACTTCGTTTGATATTCCTTTTCTTCAAAACACTGAAATAGGCATAAAACAACAAATCTGGGCTGGGCCTCCGGTTAATAGGTTAGTACCAAAAATAATATAAAAATGGAAAATAAATCCCAATATTGCCCAAAACAGTAGATAATATAGCATGGAGCAATCAAAAATTATAGATACGTTGGAGACGTATCAGCCACCTTCTTCAGCTCCTGCCGCTCTAGCTCCAGCTCCTTCACCTTGTCGGCATGGACCAGGGCCTGAGCATTGAGTGCCTCTGCTCCAGATCCACGGTCCGTTGCACGACGAGCTTCTCGACCTCCTCGTCCTTGACGCGGAGCGTGGTGGCGAGCGCCTTCTCACGAGCAGCAAGGTCCTCCTCCTGGGAGTTTAGCAGGGTCTGCTGCTGTTGCCGGGAAGCTTCGTCTGCGGCGGCCTGATTTTTCGCCACTTCCCGGGCCTTCTCGATATCGGCCTGCTTCAGGATGAGCTCCCGCTTGCACTCCTCCAGCTCACCCTGTGCGACCCTCAGTTCATCCCTAGCCTCGCCAAACCAGACCTGCGTCTCAACGACGCGCTCCTCAAAAGCCGCCTCCGCCTTGTCCACCACCACCATCCTGGATTTTACCTTGTCTTGGCGGGCCCGGTGGAGCGCTTGGAGCCTCTGGAAGTTGGCGCTCATGGCCCGGAGGAGCTGCTCCTCCTGGGAACCACCGTCGCCCGCGCTCGGTTCATCAACAACCTAAAGCCCGGCGGAGGCGAGCACTTCATCACCACACACCTCCCCCCGGTTGGCGCCCTGGTGCTCGCCGTCCCTAGGAGGTGGACGAACAGGTCATCGCCCACCTTCAAGTACTTTCCTGGGCCAGGGGCAGCAGAGGAGGAAGGTTGGTCGTCAACCACCCCCTCCCCGGCAGGCCCCTTGCCGGCCTCCTCGGCAGCGGCCTTACTGGCCTCCTCGGCAAGCCCCTTGCCGGCCTCCTCAGCGGCGGTCTTGGCGGCCTCCTCGACGACAATCTTGTTGGCCTCGGCCTTGGCGTCCTTAGCGACCTCCCCGATAATGGTGTCAATATCCTCCCGGTCCGCCGAGGAAGGGTCTGGATACCAAGAAAGGAAATGAGACAGAGCCAAGATCAAGGTTTGAAAAGAAGAAGAAAGAACAGGGACGAGAAGCAAACAACTTACCTGCACCGGGCCGGGAGGAAGTGGCGCCCTTCCCGCCAACATTCGTTGCCGGGGCAGAACCACCGACACCCAAGCTCGTCTCCTCCTCCTCCATACGCGTGGGCTCGGGGGTGGATGACCTTGCCAGGGACGCCCCTCTAGGTGGCATAGTCGAGGGGGGCGGCGTGTTGGGAGTGGCCCTCGGCGGCTCCTCCTGCTGTCATTCTTCTCCTGCAAACCCGACAAGGTCAGCATCAAGAATTCACACCCCAATGCTCATAAGTGAAGGAGTGAGTGATGAACTCACGCTGGGGACTGAAGCGAGGGCTACGTCGGGGGCTGCTGCCCGGGCTCCTTTCCACCAACACCGGCGTACGCGAAGTACCCGTCAGGGCTTGTCGCCCATCGAGGCCTTGGCCCTCTTCGCCACCCTCTAGGCCAGCGTCTCCGTGTCCCTATGAAGATAACAACAAATCAAAAGAGGACAACATGGGCGTAAAGTCAGGAGATGATGGGGGAGAAATACTTACTCGTCCTCCACTAGCTTCCTCTTCCTCTTCGGGCTAAAAGATCTGAGGTCGAATTCGACCTCCAGGGTGCTGTCTGAGGGAGGGGAGAAGGAGATGGGGTCCGGCGCCGCTTGGACGAGGAGGAGGCAGTCGCCGTCTTCTTCGCCACCGCAGCCTTCACCGTCTTCTTCGCTGCCACGACCTTCATCGCCCTTGTTTGGCGCATGAGCTGCTCCTGAGCCGGTTGCCGCTGCGCGGCCTTTTCGGGCCGGACTGGCTCACCGGAGCTGGCCTGCCGTAGGACGCGGTTCTTCCCCGTGGATGGAGGGTTGCCCGCTTCGGCTTCCTCTTCGGGCGACTTGTCGCCCGCATCTTCAGTAAGGGGGCCCCGACGCCGGCGCCGCTGGCCTCCCGGCAGACTCCGCCCACTGGGCGAGCTCCTTCTCCTCCGCGACCGCGTCAGCCTTGTCCTCCACGGCGCCGGTGTTGCCGGCCTCCTTGGCAAGCGCCGCTTCCGCCGCCCTGGTGGCGATGTATTCAAACTCCTCCTTAGTGGTGTCGCGGATGAGCAGCGGCTCGTCGCGGACATAGCCCTCCGACAAGTTGTCGAAGAACTCCTGCACTTGCTATGCTGACGGCTCGGCCCAGGCCAGGTCGAGGCTGTGCATGTTGAAGTCCGACATCATGGCAATGATGGCGGACGGTGAGAGTTGTTGCTCAGCGGGACCACTACCGCCGGCAACCCAAACAGGGGCCCCTTGATGGCCTTTCCGGCCTTCGTGGCCCTGCCAGTCGTCTCAGCCCTGCCGTCATCGTCCAAGTTGAGCTGGAAGAGCCTCTGACAAAAATGGGCATGCCCTAGCCCTGCCGTCGTCGTCCATGTTGCTCACATAGTCTGAGGGACATTTTCATACCTACTTCCAACCGGTACACTTTGGCAAATTCTTTTCAAGTACATCCTATGAAAAAGGTCCTATCCTCTTTGTTCCTGATCCTGCATAGAAAATGGAAGCCCTCTTTTGTCTCCAATTGGACATGTACATTGGTCCTGATAGATCTGTTTATACTCAGCTTCTTTAAAACTCCGACTCTTGCAAAGCAGGGGATGCACTGAGCAAAATTCAGAGATTGCTCAAAATTATTTAGGCTGTTTATGAAGCAGGTACCATTTATGAAAGTGGTAAATACCATTTCCGACAGTGCTTACTTGAATTTAGGAACATTGGATATCACAAATTAGGTTTTGAATTTGTTAGTTTCATAATGATTTATGAAATATTAGTGTTGTAATATAAATCTAGAATTTTCTATATCATAATAGCCATCAAAGAAATTTTCCGATTACACATAGGTTACTTCTGACATCTAAAGAGGGGAATGTAGCAGCAAGTGGTACCAAGGGGGTACGATTGGCACTTTACCAAATTTAGTTAGGTATACCTATACCTATTTTTAAATACTTTCCATTATTAGCATGGTTTCTGTTCAACTCATGACCAGACTTTTCTACTTATGAACCAATCATGAAATCCATCAACATTTATGTTAAAATCCACATGCAGAGAATCTTCACAACTTAACCAAACACTTGAATGACATGTACGTTTGATACACTTCAAATCTAAGAACCATACTGTAATTTCTTTGAATCCTTGCGGAAGTGTGATGCGAAGGTACTTGTCATTCTGAACATAGGGGAGACCACATAGATTCCTGGTGTCCAAACACTTCCGGCACTGCATATCGAAACCCTCGATTATTTCAACACTATCATCTGGAGGGGTTTTGTAGTGGATTAAGGTGATTTGCATCGGATAAGCAGATGTATATGAAGACTTGCCTTCATTTCTAATTGAACTCGACGGCGTAGGTTTTTTTGGTAAGGGAAGTCCTGAACCGCGACAAGCGTCAGCGATAGGCGGCTACCCTAGTCGGCGTGTTAGACAAGGGGGAAAGATGGCAACAGTCCTCATCAGCGTAGATGAAGCTGCGAAGTATGGTCGCGATACGCGCCGGCGACAGGGGGAGACTGGATTTAGGAGTATACGCGGGCGAGTGGGGGTCTTCAGTGAGGGAGATGAACAGAGACGACGAAGCTAATGGGATTATACACGGACGTCTGTCTGGTTTGGACCCACTTGTTAGCCGTAGCACATAAATATTAGGATTAAATTGTAGCATAAACTTTGTAATAAAGTGATAAGGAAAATACACGTAAAATAACAGATCATCTATGAAAAACCTTTTATTCTTTTTAACTATTGCAATTGAAATAAAATCAAAATGGAGCAGACTTTGTGGGACATTTTCATCAATGTCATGCATGGAAAGTCAATAAAATAAATGAAATACATTCCCAAAATTTTAAAAAACAAGGATTTCAAAATTATTTAAAGGATGTGACGGGCCTTTATAAACATTTAGACAATGTTTATAAAGACTTATCACATCAATTGAGGTACCGAAAGGGAAGATGCACTTTGCTGATATTGGTTGTCAATCATACATATAACACCTATTAGAATGCCAAATACATCCTTCAAAAACTGACCAAACTCATATCACATTTTTGAAAACATGTCTTGAATTAACGCCATAGACCTTCTAGAATCAAGTAAACATGTCTTGTAATACCAAAACAATCATTGTAAAAATTGTGAAAACAATGACTTAGGTTAATTTGACACACATGACTGAAAAGTTGACCAAAAAATCATTCTTAAAATTTCGAGAACAAGTACTTGAGGTTAATTTGACAGACAAGACTTTTAAGTTGACCGAAATCATATCACAATTTATGGAAACATGTCGTAAAGTAACGCGACAGACCTTCTTCAAGCCAATTAGCATGTGTTCAAAAAACAAAAACAAAATTATCAAAATTTGCAAAACAAGGACCTCGAGGTTAATTTAAGTGATAGAACGGAGCACTATATACATTTAAGCATGTACAGAACCGGTTCTGTACACACTTAAATGTTTACAGTGACTCATCCCATCAATTAATTTAGGGTGTGTTTGGTTTATGCCCCAGCTAGCCGCACCAATTTTTTGGCATGACCAAAGCTAGGGCATGACCAAAATATTGGTAAGTTATCCTGGTTTGGTTTAGATCCATTGTACCTGACAATTTTTTGGCAAAATCAGTGAAGCTGCCATTTGGTTTGCTACCAACTAAGAAGTGGTTTTTATTTAGGACATTCAGGATTATTATTTTTAAGGCAAATTCTAGATTAGTTGTATGAGTTAGGGCTGCTCTGGGGCGTAATAATAAAAAAAATTAGGTATTGGGTTTGCAACGGATTATAGTCGATATAAACAACCGATGCTAATTGGTTTGGTAAGTACCTGTATTGATGCATGCACATGTCGGTTAGTTGAGCCAAAAAAGGAGCATGTATCACCTAAAGATTAGGAAATTAGAGAGATATGCAGACCAACAAATATGTTTCCAGAGTAAATCACTAGTTAATCGCTACAATAATTAAGCGGGTCCCATGGAGAGAGCAGGCGAGGGAGTTGCCAATTTTTTGGCGCAACTTTTTCACGCCATCAACTCGCCCTCGCGTTGGCAGGAATCGCACTAGTCAATCGTGGGCGTGTGGGGCGAGCCAAAATTTTGGTTGCCATCCAAACGCTCACCAATTTTCGTGGGCTTGCCAATTTTTTAGGTATGGTTGCTATAGGTTGCAATCCAAACACACCCTTAACCTCGAGCCCACTTCCCATCCAGTCATCCATCCTCAGACTATTCCAGCTCTAGCACACTTAACTTGAGAATTCTGTTAGATGAGCTATCGGCAGGGAAGCTGGTCATTGCTGATATAGGACGCCTCTTCGCATCCTTTATGGCGTACCCAGCTAACTTCCCGTCGCCGGCCTAATGCCTTATCCCCCGCGAATGTAGAAGCTTCCTCTCTCGTCTAGCTGTTTCCCGCGTTTTCCCCTATTTTTTGCCGCCTGCCCACCTATAGAACCTCCTAGAGCCGGCCAATTCCGGCAAGCAAATCCTGTACATATCAACCCCCGGCCATGGTTCGTCTGAAAATCACCACCTGCAACAATATCGACGACAGATGAAATCACCTGATATCTAGTTGTCCATTTCCATGCCCCTCTCCGCCTTGTTCCCCATCTGCCCCACTAGATTCTTCTCCAGAGGAGCTCGAAGGTACGCCAAGTGAGGTTGCACAAGAGAAGGCGTTGATGGAGGAGGACCATGTGGCGATGGAGACTGACGACGAGCATCAGGAGATGGAGATGGAGACGAAGGACGACGATGAGCCGGCGGTCAGCGATTTGCTTCCGGCGATTGCGGTAGAGCTGCGTCCGATGGTGGTGAAGGAGTTGCATCTGTCCACCGCCTTGCAGGCGTCGTTTGGTCTTGCGAAATCGCCTTGCAGGACTTCCTCGACCCTCATGAAGCAAGGTGGAAGTTCTTTGCTGACGAACGGCGCACCCTGATTGCTTGTATCTGCGTTGGTATTTCCCCGAAGAGGAGAGGATGATGTTGAATGGAAGTATTTCCCTCAGTTATGAAACCAAGGTTATCAATCCAGTAGGAGAACCAAGCAACACTATGTAAACATCACCTGCACACAAACAACAAAAACTTGCAACCCAACGCGTGAAGGGGTTGTCAATCCCTCAACGGTATTGAGATAGATTAAATTGTATGAAATTTGATAAATAGATCTAGCAAAAACACAAAATAAAATAAATAAAGAAAAATTGCAGCAAGGTATTTTTGTTTAATATGATAGGAAAATAGACTCGGGGGCCATAGATTTCACTACAGGCTTCTCTCAAGAAAATAGCATACGGTGGGTAAACAAATTACTGTTGGGCAATTGATAGAAAAGTGAATAATCATGGCGATATCCAAGGCAATGATCATGTATATAGGCATCATGTCCAAGATTAGTAGACCGACTCCTGCCTGCATCTACTACTATTATGATACGTCTCCAATGTATCTATAATTTATGAAGTATTTATGCTGTTATATTAACATTTTTGGATATTTTACAATCATTTTATGGCAACTTTATATCATTTTCTGGGACTAACCTGTTAACCCAGTGCCCAGTGCCAGTTGCTGTTTTTGCTTGTTTTTTACATCGCAGGAAACTAATATCAAACGGAGTCCAAACACCACAAACCTTTCTGTGGATTTTTTATGGACCAGAAGATATCCAATGGGCCAGAGTAGCACCTAGGGGGGTGCCCCGAGGGGGCACAACCCACCAGGGCGCGCTTGGGATCCCAGGCGCGCCCCGATGGGTTGTGCCCACCTTGGTGGCCTCCCGCACCGCCTCTTCACCCTCTAAATTGCCAAATATTCCAAAAACCCTCGGGGTAACCCTAGATCAGAAGTTCCGCCGCCGCAAGGCTCCATAGCCATGAGAAACCACTATAGACCCCGTTTCGGCACTCCGTCGGAGGGGGGAATTCATCACCGGTGGCCATCTTCATCACCCCGGCGGCCACCACGATGAGGAGGGAGTAGTCCACCCTCGGGCCTGAGGGTTTGTACCAGTAGCTATGTGTTTAATCTCTCTCTCTCTCTCTCTCTTATTTGTGACAGCCTGGTTTTTGCCCTCTCTTATTTGCTTGATCTTCATTTGAAATCTTTCTAAAACTTGGAGTTTTTGAATCTTTTCATATGGACTTAAACACTTGGGCATCCTTGGCTTTCACCCAAGTGCTTCACTTCCCTCCTAAATCATCATTTCTTTTCTGATCCATGCCAAAATAATCTTTGGAATATTTTTCTTAAATTGAAAAATATTCATTTCCTCTCAAAAACCCTAGCCAGATCAGTATGCTCCAAAGCAACCCTAATTTTTATGGCTCAGAAAAATCTGAGATAATTCACAAATATCCTGTGAACCCTAGGGCACCTTCCTGAGCAAAAATATTTCATCACTTTTTGGAATATTTTTGCAACAGAAAATATTTTCTATTCTGGACAGAAATGGTGGTTTCTTCAACAACTACCATTTTACTTGCTCCATTTAACCTGAACTTTCTGGTGCACCTTTACCTTAGTAACTCATGACTAGCCTCCAAAGCACAATCTCTAACTCCCAGCCATTTGACCACAGTAACTGTTCAAAGTTACTGATCAGAAACTTACCTCGCTTGTAAAAACCTCTCTACTGCACCTGGATCCAAACCAAATCGTGGTAACACTCAAAACTACCATGAACAACATGCCAGACATGAAGTTTATGCTTAGATCGTCCTGATGTCATAGTTCACGCGGTGACCACGTTTGTCCAGGGGTGTTGGCATGCGTGTCGACGCGCTCTGAGTGCCGCCAAGCACTCTATTCGCGCGTGCTCGCTTCCCTCGCCTGCCCGAGCGTGCCAAACCGTTCCACCATCTTCGTCTCAATACCATTAACCTCACTCTGGTGCTCGCCGACCCCGGAGCTCGCCGCAACGAGTTCGGGCAAGGTCCGGCCAGCCCAACAGTGCGGAGCGCACTGTGCTCGTCGCCTTCCCCTCGATCCTGTGCTCGTCTCTGTCCGCCCACAGTTGCCGCATGACCTACGTCACCTTCTCCCCCTCTCACTGACGCCGCTCGTCGCCGGGCGCCATGGACAGGTGTCCACCGACGGAGCCCGACCCCCCTTGCCGCTCGCCTATAAATGGAGCCACCCCCAGCCTCCTTGAGTACCATCCAGCACTCCCACACATCCCACAAACGCATAGGAAGCCGTAGCCCGGCCGGGCAGGCCTTGGGCCGCCGTCCCCGAGCTCGAGCTCGCCGGCGATCCCCTCTGGTTGCCGCGGTAGCTCTAGCCCCTCCCAGGCTAGGGCAACCCCTCCAGGGCTTCCGCCTCTCTCCGGTGAGGCCGTCTCGCCTGCTTGGAGCCCCTGGAGTGGCCTACGTTCGCCGTCTTCCTCAACTCCGGCAACCACCGTGTTCTGCCTCCGCTTATGAGCTTGATTCCGACGCCGTCCGACCACCCCTAGCCACGCTACGGGTACGGGCAGGTGCACCACCGTCCCCTCTCTAAATCCCTCCCTCTCATTTTGGCCAAGAAGCCCTCATCGCCGGCGAGAGCTCCGGCGAAGCCGCGGCCTCCTCTGTTTCCTTCTCCCCCTTCCCCACCTGACTAGCGGGGCCCGCTAGTCAGCCACTCTATACGCGCGTGAAGCGGTACGAGTGGTGGTGCCCTGAGGTTTTACGCCTTCGACGTCACCCCCCTTAGCTGTTTATTTAAATTCAAAATCACTTAAATTCCAGAGAGCTTCAAACAGTTATAACTTTTCAACCATAAGTCCAAATGAATTGATTCTTTTTGCATTGTGTTCTTTGAATTGAAATCTAGAAGCTCACCAAAGATGAGATTTTTCTGAGCTGTTTAGAATTTCTGGTGATTTTCAGAAGTGTTCTTGATATTTGCTTTTTGTGTTTAAAATTATTTTCAGAGGGTGAGGCTTGTCTTGAGGATCACCAGAAGGCTTGTGAACCTCATCTGCACTAAGGCAAGCCACATCAACATTTTCATGGTGTCATTTCAATATTTATGATTTTCTTACTTGAATGAAATAATTTATCCATGCATTTAAAATTATTGTGTTATTTATATTCTGCTAAGTGTTTGCTAGTTAATATGCTTGATTTACAGAATGTGGAAACTAGCTTAGTTGGTGAAGCAAAACTAGGATTTATTCATGGTGATGATAGAAATAATTTTTGCTATGCATGTTAGTAATTATTTAAAGTTATGTTCTTGCATAAATTAAATTGATAAAAATTTGCTAGAAATTATTCTGTTAAGTACTTGTTTAGTCATTTTACTTGCCTTATAGAATGTTTGAACCTCACTTAGTTGGTAAAGAAATTAAGATTTGTTTGTGGTGAAATCTTTTGTTGTTCATATGAGAAATTTATCAGAGTTACGTTCTTGCGTGAGAAATTAATAAAACTTGTTGCAAAATATTTTGGGTAATATGTGAGTTATATTGAGCAGCAAAGTAATATGAGTTGCTGATGTTTATGCTTGGTGTGTATATGGATGACATCGATAATTTTTATTACTAAGTGATGTATGTGTAGTTTTGCATTTCATGGCATGCTATGACACCGGTCATTTTCATTTTATGTTGAACCTGAATATAACTCAACTTGAATATACCGTTGACTGGGTCATGGTGCCGCTGAATCGAGTTTCTTTCCCAGTGCAACCATATTTGCCTTTTTGGGAAGGCCTTGCTTCGGTCCATTGACACTGGCTCTGGTTGGTGCCTCCAACTAGGGAAGGTTACGTCGTGCTTACCCTGGCCCGGTAAGTAGGCATAACTTTGTGTGCCCGTTGTCGAGATTATGGTACTGGGTCCCTGAGTGGGATTGTTTTGGCCACAGCGGTGGTCGGTGTGTCTTTGGTAGACACGGGGCCACCCAGGACTAGCCCGTTGGGGATTGGGTCGGAGTGGCCGGAAGAGTGCCGTGGCAATGGAAGGGTTTTGTCCGAATGCCGTTGGTCCACCCGAATGGGAGTGCGAGGCCATGGGTTCTGTGGTGTGGGTACAGTGTGCTACCTCTGCAGAGTGTATAATCTATCGATAGCCGAGTCCACGGTCACGGACACCTCGTAGTAGGTCCCACCATGAGTCAACGTTTAATAAAAATTGCACACTAAGCTATGAACTTTGCATTGTTGAGGATGGCAGAAAGGCCATCAAGGCATTCGGGACCAGATATTGGTCGTGGTTGTGATCGCCGTAAGGATCACGAGTTATTCTTGTTAAAGACCACATTGGTGGTTTGTTTGTGATCCGAGGATGATCACGGTTGGTAAGTTGTCCCGAGGGACATTCGAGCATGATCACATCATGTTTGACATATAGTGTTGCATTATTAATAATTGGTTAAATATCATGATATTGTTTGCCTTTATGATTATGCCTGTTGTGAGCTTGCAAGTACATTCAATGTATTGACCTGACGTGTCATGCCAGATTTCAGGAAAGTACCGTTGGAGAGGAGCGCTGTTCGAGTCTAGATCGTGTCCACATCGGTGTCCCTGTGATATGGAGCTTCCGCCACGATGTTATTCCACTGCCATGTAGTTGTCCTGATCGAGGCCCCTTTATGTTCACTAAATAATGTACATATTGTTCAGCCGCACCGGGTGTGCCGCTTGGCCTCGACAACTGTTGTAATATAAACTCTGTTCCGCTAGCATCAATAAAGCGGTTGTTTTCTGTACCAAGATGTTGTATGTTGCCAGAAGACATGGTCTCTGGGCTCGCAATGCATGGTAAACCAGTCGCTCTGAGCTGGGGTGCCACAACGCTTGGTATCAGAGCCGCGCTGACTGTAGACCACGCTAGACTGTGACGTGCTAACTGGACATTAGATACGAGTCTAAGTTGAGTGCCGGTAGTAATTTGTGCTGATTGTTGCGTTGCATGCATTCGGTTTATATATTTTTATGCTAACCTGCTAATGGTTGTGGGTGTTGATGGCTTCGGTGCCATATCAGTGCCAGTTGCAGCTGATGCCGTACAAGTCACCGCACCTCCTTCGCAACGTGTGGCGTCGGCTGTACCCTCTCGTAGACGACCCAATCTATCGTGTGTACCGAGAGCATCTAGCTGATTTAGTGTATGAGTATCACGCAGTGGTCACTTTGCGCACTAGTTCCGATTCTAGCTCTTACACTCGTACTTCTCAGAGTGGTTACACCTCCACCGCTTCTCAGGCTGTCCAGTTTGCTGCATTCGAGGTCCTTGTCAAGCTCCGCTACAACGAGGTCCGAATGCAGAACCACCCAGGTTTCTATTACTACCCATCTCTGCACGACAACGATCGTGTCCATTTCCCTCTCATTGATCCGGAGTCTGATAGTGTTACTAGCCACCTTGCTCGTTATGTCACTGCTAGCTATATCATGATCCACGAGCTGTCTCGAGAGCTGTCTCGTGCCCGTACTGCTTTAGCCGCTACTTTAGTCACCTCTAGATCCGCCACTACCCCATCTTCCTTGGGATTTACCCCTTATGTTCCAGTCAGCTCTAGCTCCCCTATTTCGCCGGTTACTCCTCCGAGTAGCACGGGCGTCTCGGCCGTGAACCCTCTCAGTACTCCTGCCGAGTGGGTCTCACTTCTCGCTACTCCTGTAGCCCCGATGCTTCATCCTACCCCTGCCCCTGAGGGAGAGCCCTCGAGGCAGCGCCGTCGTGTTACCTTTAACCCGGAGGTTTCCGTTAACCACGTCAGTTCAGGATCCGAGACCGCTTCAGGTGAGGACGCCACAGCACCAGCAGAGCAGTAGTATCTTTGAATATTCGCAGTTGTCTGGATGATGTACGGATGTAGTCGTACGAGTCATGATGTTTCGTTGCATGTATGAGAGTAGCTGAACCAGTCATGTTGTTTATCTTTCATGTATGAGTCTATGTATAATTATGTTGAGACTTTATTCGCCGTATTTTCTTCGCTCTTCTATTTTCTTCCAGGATTTGTCGCTAGCTTTTCCCCAATTTCATTCTTGGGTGTTTCTCATCTCGATTGCGTTGTCTTGGGAAAAATCCACAATAGGATGGCGCGTGGAGGCAGCAGTAGCAACGTTCATGAGGGAACTCCTGTTCGTCATTCCGCATGATAGGCAGGACATTCTCCCGAGCCGTACGTTCCGCCACCACCTCCACCGCCCAATCCTCCCTCCACCGAGCAAATTCTGCGTATGTTTGAAGAAAAAATTAACAATGATCTAATTGAAATATTGAGAAGTGTGCAAGCTATGGTTGGACAGAATGGAAATCAGAATGGTCATCACTCAAAGCTGTCAGATTTTCAGAGGACCAATCCACCTAGCTTCAGTCAGATTGTTGACCCATTGGATGCAGACGATTGGTTGCGCACAATGGAGAAAAAGCTTGAGATTGCTCGTACTGAAGGAAATGATAAAGTTCCCTTTTGCAACTCATTATCTTGAGGGCGCAACTGCCATATGATGGGAAAATACAAAGGCCATGTGGCCGGTTGATGAGGAAATCACCTGGGAAAAGTTTAAGGATCAGTTCTGAAAATATCATATCCCTACTGGAGTTATGAAGACTAAGCAACGTGAATTTCTCGCACTCGTCCAAGGAAATCAGTCTGTGGCCGAATATCTGCAAAAATTCAATCATCTGGCCCGTTACTCTCTTTATGACGTGGCCACCGAAGAAAGGAAGATTGAGAGATTTCTTGGAGGTCTAAATCCACAACTCCGGTGTACTCTCAGTATGCTTGATTTCCTATATTTCCAAATTCTGGTGAACAAGGCCTTCATTGCTGAACGGGAGCACAAGCTTATAGCAGATAATAGGCCTATTAACAACGACAACAAGCGTAAGTTTGAGCCAAAGAAGGATGGGCAACCAGTGCAAAAGGCTCGTACTTGGCAACAGACGTGGAATATAGGCCAAATTGGCAGCAGAATGTTAACAAGGCCACCACTCAAGTCAAGAATATTGTGACCAACCCAACACATGAGGAGCGTCAGCGCAATAATTCTTGCTTCAATTGCGGGCAGAATGGACATTATGCTAGATAGTGCCCCAAGAACAACAAGACGAATGCCCTAAGCAGACCACAAGTCAACTTTATGGAGTCATGGCCAACCCAGCAAAACTTCACTGGGCACGTGCATCATATCTCCGCCGATGAAGCCCAAGAGAAGCCAGAAGTCGCCATTGGTATGTTTTCTGTTAATGACATACCTGCCGTAATTTTATTTGACTCTGGGGCTTCCCATTCTTTTATTTCTCGGAGTTTTGCTGCCCAAAACAATTTTCCTTGCACGATTTTGGGCAAAAATATGCTGGTACAAACCCTAGGATCTATAATCAAGAGCAATCTGGCCTGCCATGATCTGGAGATCAATATCAACGGAGGCTAATTTCCAACATCTCTGATAATCATTGACTCTGAAAAGTTGGATATTATATTGGGTATGAATTGGTTGACCCGATATCAAGTTTGCATAAACTGCGCAACCCGAGAAGTCACTTTGACCAGTCTGAATGGGCAGCTTACCAAATTCTACGCTCGCAAGAATATACCCAAACCAAAATTAGTTTGCACCGCTGTTGCTGAATTGGAATTTATTCCTGTGGTCAGTGAGTACCCTGATGTATTTTCGGAAGAACTGCCAGGCATGCCACCATATCGGGAACTGGAGTTTGCAATAGATCTTGTGACCGGAACCGCACTACTATACAAGAAGTATTACTGGATGCCCTCATCAGAATTAGTGGAGCTAAAGAAACATCTTGACGAATTACTCCAGAAAGGTTATATTCGTCCCAGCTCTTCACCATGGGGATCACCTACTATTTTCGTGGACAAAAAGGATGGTAGTCTCCGTATGTGCGTAGATTATCGCCACCTGAATGAGGTAACTATCAAGAATAAATATCCGCTGCCAAGGATTGATGATCTGTTTGATCAGCTCAGTGGGGCTAAAGTATTCTCTAAAATCGATTTACGGACCGGATATCATCAGCTCAAGATTAAAAAGGAGGATATTCCTAAGACCGCATTCACTACTCGGTACGGTCTTTACGAATGTACCGTGATGTCCTTTGGTCTCACCAATGCCCCTGCTTTCTTCATGCATATGATGAACAAAGTATTCATGGACTTCCTCGACAAATTCGTGGTAGTCTTCATCGATGACATCCTCATTTACTCCAAGGGTGAAGAAGAGCACAAGGATCACCTCCGAGCAGTGCTACAACGGCTCCACGACCATCAGCTATACGCCAAGTTCAGTAAATGCGAATTTTGGCTCAAGAAAGTTGGGTTTCTCAGACATGTACTATCCACCGAAGGTATAGCCATGGACCCGAGCAAAGTAAAGGATGTGCTCGATTGGGTACCGCCCACGACTGTGACGCAGATCCGGAGTTTCCTCAGATTAGCTGGATATTATCATCGTTTTATTGAAGGGTTTTCCAAAATTGCTAAACCCATGATGGAGCTGCTCAAAAAGGATAAGAAGTTTAAGTGGACGGAGGATTGTGAGAAGAGTTTTAATGAGCTGAAGATACGTCTGACAACCGCCACATGTATTGACTTCTCCAGACATTTATCGCAGCTTTGATGTGTACTGCGATGCCTCCAGGCAAGGTATTGGTTGCGTGCTTATGCAAGACAGCAAGGTAGTAGCATATGCATGGCGACAGCTATGACCCCATGAGGGAAATTATCCTACTCATGATTTGGAATTAGCTGTGGTGCTTCATGCATTAAAAATTTGGAGACACTACCTCATTGGAAAAAGGTGCCAAATTTTTACCGACCACAAAAGTCTCAAGTACATCTTCACTCAGCCAGATTTAAATCTCCATCAGCGAAGATGGCTAGAGTTGGTCAAGGATTATGACCTTGGAATAAATTACCATCCAGGCAAGGCTAACGTCGTTGCCGATGCGCTCAGTCGAAAGCCCGTTAGCTTAAATGCCATATTGAAATCATTGCCTCCCGAACTTCAAGAGGAGATCGCTCAGCTCAACTTGGTCATCTTGGATGCTGGCCTCACTAATATTTTGGAAGTTACCCCCACACTTGAGGTGGAGATCCGCAAGGCCCAGCCAGCTGACGCCAAGCTATAAAGACGTGCCAAGGGCCAGATGGCAAAGCAGGCCCCTGATTTCTCCAAGGACAAATTCGGTACTCTCCGATTCCATGGACGAATTTGTGTACCCAATCAACCAGACTTGAAGAAGAAAATCCTGTCAGAAGCACACGAATCCTCATATTCCATTCACCCGGGAGGTATGAAAATGTACAAGGACCTTAGAAAAATATTCTGGTGGGATGGGATGAAGAAAGACATTGCCTATTTTGTGGCCTGTTGCGACATATGCAACAAGGTGAAGGCAGAGCATCAGAAGCCAGCCGGATTCCTCCAACCGCTGCCAGTTTCACAATGGAAATGGGATGACGTTGGTATGGATTTTATTACAGGATTTCCTAAGACTCAGCGAGGCAAAGATGCAATCTGGGTTATAGTAGACACCCTAACCAAGGTTGCTCACTTCATCCCGATCAGCACCAGATACAGAGCAAATCACTCGCATAGCTGTATGTATCCCGAATAGTCAGTTTGCATTGAGTACCCCAAATTATCACTTCCGACCGAGGTTCCTTGTTTACCTCCGCTTTTTGGTCCCGTTTCCATCAAGCCTTGGGGACAGCGCTGAAATATAGTACTACCTATCATCCTCAGATAGATGGACAGACAGAGCGGGTAAATCAAATACTCGAAGATATGTTGCGGGCCTGTGTGCTAGCCAAGGGAGCTAAATGGGAAGATTGCTTGCCATATGCCGAGTTTTCTTATAACAACAATTTCCAGACGAGTCTAAAGATGTCACGATATGAAGCTTTGTATGGCCGTAAGTGCCACACTCCTTTAAATTGGTCTCAAATCGGAGATAGTCGTATCTTCGGAACAGATCTCATGATGGAAGCAGAGAAACAAGTTAAGGAAATCAGAGACAGACTGCAATTGGCCAAATCTCGACAGAAGAGTTATTATGATGCAAAGCACTGGCAGGTCAGTTTTGAACCCGGAGAACACGTATACCTCTGAGTCACTCCTATGAAAGGAGTCAGGAGATTTCAGCCTCGTGGAAAGCTGGCCCCCAGATTTATTAGTCCATTCCCAATTATGTCTCGAGTGGGTACTGTTGCATATCAACTGGAACTACCCCTTGAATGCAGACGTGCACGACGTGTTTCATGTTTCGCAATTGAGACGATGCATATCCCCGCCTGAGAAAAGGACTGCTATGGATTAGATAGAGTTGGCAAAAGATTTAACTTATGAAGAGAGACCATTTAAAATTTTGGATCAAATGGAAAGGGTCACTCGCAGTAAAGTCAGAAAATTTTACAAGGTTCAGTGGGAGCATCACACAGAATCAGAAGCAACTTGGGAGCGGGAAGAATTCCTAAAGGATTAGTATCCGGAGTGGTTTTCCCAAGCAGCCGAATCTCGAGGACGAGATTCATTCTAAGTGGGGGAGGTTTGTGACAGCCTGGTTTTTGCCCTCTCTTATTTGCTTGATCTTCATTTGAAATCTTTCTAAAACTTGGAGTTTTTGAATCTTTTCATATGGACTTAAACACTTGGGCATCCTTGGCTTTCACCCAAGTGCTTCACTTCCCTCCTAAATCATCATTTCTTTTCTGATCCATCCCAAAATAATCTTTGGAATATTTTTCTTAAATTGAAAAATATTCATTTCCTCTCAAAAACCCTAGCCAGATCAGTATGCTCCAAAGCAACCCTAATTTTTATGGCTCAGAAAAATCTGAGATAATTCACAAGTATTCTGTGAACCCTAGGGAACCTTCCTGAGCAAAAATATTTCATCACTTTTGGAATATTTTTGCTACAGAAAATATTTTCTGTTCTGGACAGAAATAGTGGTTTCTACAGCAACTACCATTTTACTTGCTCCATTTGACCTGAACTTTCTTGTGCACCTTTACCTTAGTAACTCATGACTAGCCTCCAAAGCACAACCTCTAACTCCCAGCCATTTGACCACAGTAACTATTCAAAGTTACTGATCAGAAACTTACCTGGCTTGTAAAAACCTCTCTACTGCACCTGGATCCAAACCAAATCGTGGTAACACTCAAAACTACCACGAACAACATGCCAGACATGAATTTTATGCTTAGATCGGCCTGATGTCATAGTTCACGCGGTGACCACGTCCGTCCAGGGGTGTTGGCATGCGTGTCGACGCGCTCTGAGTGCCGCCGAGCGCTCTGTTCGCGCGTGCTCGCTTCCCTCGCCTGCCGAGCGTGCCAAACCGCGCCACCATCTTTGTCTCAATGCCATTAACCTCCCTCTGGCGCTCGCCGCAGCAAGCACGGGCAAGGTCCGGCCAGCCCAACAGTGCAGAGCGCACTATGCTCGTCGCCTTCCCCACGATCCTGTGCTCGTCTCCGTCCGCCCACAGTTGCCGCGTGACCTGCGTCGCCTTCTCCCCCTCTCACTGACGCCGCTTGTCGCCGGGCGCCGTGGACAGGTGTCCACCGGCGGAGCCCGAACCCCCCTCGCTGTTCGCCTATAAATGGAGACACCCCCAGCCTCCTCGAGCACCATCCAGCACTCCCACACATCCCACAAACGCGTACGAAGCCGTAGCCCGGCCGGGCAGGCCTCGGGCCGCCGTCCCCGAGCTCGAGCTCGCCGGTGATCCCCTTTGGTCGCCGTGGTAGCTCTAGTCCCTCCTAGGCTAGGGCAACCCCTCCAGGGCTTCCGCCTCTCTCCGGTGAGGCCGTCTCTCCCGCTTGGAGCCCCTGGAGTGGCCTCCGTTCGTCGCCTTCCTCAACTCCGGCAACCACCATGTTTTGCCTCCGCTTGCAAGCTTGATTCCGACGCCGTCCGACCACCCCTAGCCACGCAACGGGTACGGGCATGTGCGCCACCATCCCCACCCTAAATCCCTCCCTCTCGTTTTGGCCAAGAAGCCCTTGTCACCGGCGAGAGCTCCGGCAAAGCCGCGTCCTCCTCTGTTTCCTTCTCCCCCTTCCCCCACCTGACTAGCGGGGCCCGCTAGTCAGCCACTCTGTATGCGCACAAAGCGGTATGAGTGGTGGCGCCCTGAGGTTTTACGCCTTCGACGTCACCCCCCTTAGCTGTTTATTTAAATTCAAAATCACTTAAATTCCAGAGAGCTTCAAATAGTTATAACTTTTCAACCATAAGTCCAAATGAATTGATTCTTTTTGCATTGTGTTCTTTGAAAAGAAATCTAGCAGCTAACCAAAGATGAGATTTTTCTGAGCTGTTTAGAATTTCTGGTGATTTTCAGAAGTGTTCCTAATATTTCCTTTTTGTGTTTAAATTTATTTTAAGAGGGTCAGGCTTGTCTTGAGGATCACCAGAAGGCTTGTGAACCTCATCTGCACTAAGGCAAGCCACAACAACATTTTCATGGTGTCATTTCAATATTTATGATTTTCTTACTTGAATGAAATGATTTATCCATTCATTTAAAATTATTGTGTTATTTATATTCTGTTAAGTGTTTGCTAGTTAATATGCTTGATTTACAGAATGTGGAAACTAGCTTAGTTGGTGAAGCAAAACTAGGATTTATTCATGGTGATGATAGAAATAATTTTTGCTATGCATGTTAGTAATTATTTAAAGTTATGTTCTTGCATAAATTAAATTGATAAAAAATTGCTAGAAATTATTCTGTTAAGTACTTGTCTAGTCATTTTACTTGCCTTACAGAATGTTTGAACCTCACTTAGTTGGTAAAGAAATTAAGATTTGTTTGTGGTGAAATCTTTTGTTATTCATATGAGAAATTTATCAGAGTTACGTTCTTGCGTGAGAAATTAATAAAACTTGTTGCAAAATATTTTTGGTAATATGTGATTTATATTGAGCAGCAAAGTAATATGAGTTGTTGATGTTTATGCTTGGTGTGTATATGGATGACATCGATCATTTTTATTACTAAGTGATGCATGTGTACTTTTGCATTTCATGGCATGCTATGACGCTGGTCATTTTCATTTTAAGTTGAACCTGAATATAACTCAACTTGAATATGCTGTTGACTGGGTCATGGTGCCGCTGAGTCGAGTTTCTTTCCCAGTGCAACCACATTTGCCTTTTTGGGAAGGCCTTGATTCGGTCCATTGACATTGCCTCTGGTTGGTGCCTCCAACTAGGGAAGGTTACGTCGTGCTTACCCTGGCCCGGTAAGCAGGTATAACCTTGTGTGCCCGTTGTTGAGATTATGGTACCGGGTCCCCGAGTGGGATTGTTTTGGCCACGACGATGGTTGGTGTGTCTTTGGTAGACACGGGGCCACCCAGGACTAGCCCGTTGTGGATTGGGTCGGAGTGGCCGGGAGAGTGTCGTGGCAATGGAAGGGTTTTGCTGGAATGCCGTTGGTCCACCTGAATGGGAGTGCGAGGCCATGGGTTCCGTGGTGTGGGTACATTGTGCTACCTCTACAGAGTGTATAATCTATCGATAGCCGAGTCCACGGTCATGGACACCTCGTAGTAGGTCCCACCATGAGTCAACGTTTAATAAAAATTGCACACTAAGCTATGAACTTTGCATTGTTGAGGATGGAGGAAAGGCCATCGAGGCATTCGGGACCAGATATTGGTCGTGGTAGTGATCGCCGTAAGGATCACGAGTTATTCTTGTTAAAGACCATGTTGGTGGTTTGTTTGTGATCCGAGGATGATGACGGTTGGTAAGTTGTCCCGAGGGACGTTCGAGCATGATCACAGCATGTTTGACATATAGTGTTGCATTATTAATAATTGGTTAAATATCATGATATTGTTTGCCATTATGATTATGCCTGTTGTGAGCTTGCAAGTACATTCAATGTACTGACCTGGCGTGTCATGCCAGATTTCAGGAAAGTATCGTTGGAGAGGAGCGCTGTTCGAGTCTAGATCGTGTCCACATCGGTGTCCGTGTGATATGGAGCTTCCACCACGATGTTATTCCACTGGCACGTAGTTGTCCTGATCGAGGCCCCTTTATGTTCACTAAATAATGTACATATTGTTCAGCCGCACCGGGTGTGCCGCTTGGCCTTGACAACTGTTGTAATATAAACTCTGTTCCGCTAGCATCAATAAAGCGGTTGTTTTCTGTACCAAGATGTTGTGTGTTGCGAGAAGACATGGTCTCTGGGTTGGCAATGCATGGTAAACCGGTCGCTCTGAGCCGGGGTGCCACAGTATTCTTGAGATGTCACGATCTTGATGTCTTGCGGGCTTTGTTAATATAGTTGGATCATATGGTGTTTCTCCCTCTCTATCTTGTTGTGATGAATTTAGTTTTCCCTTTGAGATTTCGTTCTTATCGGATCGAATACTTTTATGGATTTGAGAGCACTTGATATATGTCTTGCATATGAATACCCGTGGTGACAGTGGGGTATTATTTTGCTTCACTTGATATATGTTTTGGCACTCAACTCACGGATTCCCAAGGTGACATTGGGGTAATCTAAGCATAGGGGTCCCCCGGTTGGATAAGAGCATTGCCAGGACCCCCTCGATCCCCTCCTAACCCTAGTTCCTTTCCCTTCTCCCTCCCACTCACTCTCTTCGTTCGAAGCCGTCGCCCGAACTCATCCGCTACCGCGCGTTGACGTGCTCCAGAGCCACCCCGGGTCTTGCGGAGATGTCTAGGAGGCGCGCCTTTGTTTTCTACGTCGACTACAATGATCGGATCAAGCAACCCCGCATTGAGCTGACCGGATTGAGCCACTCCGTCGTCTTCAATCTCCGTCTGCCTTGGTCGCCGCTGTTGATTCTCTCCAATGAGCCCTCCCCGAGCCCGCGTGCACACACCTGCAGGGCCTGGTGAGGACCCGACAGACTCCCCTCTCTCCCCGTGTCCTCGCGTGCTCTCTAGCTAGCCGGCCTCGCCATCGTGTTCCAGCCATCGCCATGACCGCACTACGCGAGTCGCTCGAGCTCTCCAGCTCCAGCGCGTGTGGTGGGCGCGCTCCAGAGCGCCCCTGGTGTCGAGCGCCACCCCTAGCTCGCCCCCTAACCTGCTCCCGCCTCATTCTGTTTGAAGGCTAAACCCCTGCCGCCACCTTGGCTCAATGCCGGCGCTGTTTCTGGCCAAGTCCGTCCACGCCACCACCATTGTTCGGTGTGCTGTCGTGCGCTCGTTTGAGCGAGCTGAGTCACGGGCCTGGCGACCCCCAGTAGATGAATCTCGAGCCGCTCCGCCACGGGCAGGGCCATCGGAGCTCTCTCCGGTGTCGGTCCGACGTGGCGTAGCCACGGGGGCCATCCTGGGCCACTAACCCGTGGGTCCCAGGGCCCGCTGACCACATTGACTTGGTCAACGCAGCTGACTGGGCTAAGCTAGTCGCTGACATGTGGGGCCCACACCCTGCTGATTAATTAATTAATTTAAGTAAATTAGATTAACCTAACTACACACTAACGAGTGGTCCTAGTAGATTATTTAACTAATTTAGATTAGTTTAAATGTCTGTTTAGTCCGCTGAGTATGACATGTGGTACCCAGCTGTCAGGTTTGACCTAAGTCAGTTGGGTTGACTGATGGCGTCAGGGTGACATCATGCTGACGCAATATTTCTGTTTATGAATTATATTAAGTAACAATTTCAGAATATTATTAAAACTTTGAAAAATCATATAAAATAAACCATAACTTGGATAAAAATAATATACATATGAAAATTTCTCAAAAAATCCAATGAATCTGAATCCATGGTCAGTTCATGTGTCACATGCCCCTAGCATGCTGAACAGGGAACCATCCCCTCTCTTTCGTCATTCCGGAAAATACCAAACACCGGAAAAACCCTCCGGATGTTTTCCCTCTTCTTCCGCAACGTGTCGCACCGCGTTAGAACAACCCTAGCACTGCATATCGTCATGCAATGCTTAGTGATGCATCTGTTGGCTCTGTATTTACTGTTTCCCCCCCTCTTCTCTCCGATATACCCCAAGAACGATGATGCCCCTGTGATCGACTACGTCACCGATGACCCTTTGCTACTTCTTGAGCCTGCGTTGGTTTTTCCCTTGAAGAGGAAAGGGTGATGCAGCAAAGTATGGATAATATTTCCCTCAGTTTGAGAACCAACGTATCAATCTAGTAGGAGACCACGAGCAAATCACCGAATACCTGCACAAACAATCAAGCAACTTGCACCCAAAGCGATAAAGGGGTTGTCAATCCCTTCATGATTATTTGCAAAAGTGAGATCTAAAAGAGATAGATAAACGGTAAAGTAAATATTTTTGGTATTTTTGGTTTATAGATTGGAAAGTAAAATATTGCAAAATAGTAGACCGGAAACTAATATTGTAGATCGGAAACTTATATGATGGAAAATAGAGACTTATATAATGGAAAATAGACCCGGGGGCCATAGGTTTCACTAGATGCTTCTCTCAAGATAGCAAATAATACGCTGGGTGAACAAATTACTACCGATCAATTGATAGAAAAGTGCAAAGTTATGACAATATCTAAGGCGATGATCATGAATATAGGCATCACGTCCGTGTCAAGTAGACCGAAATGATTTTGCATCTACTACTATTACTCCACACATCGACCGACTCCTGCCTGCATCTAGAGTATTAAGTTCATGAAGAATAGAGTAACACATTAAGTAAGATGACATGATGTAGAGGAATTAACTCAAGCAATATGATGAAAACCCCATCTTTTTATCCTCGATGGCAACAATACAATACGTGCCTTGCTGCCCCTACTGTCACTGGGAAAGGACACCGCAAGATTGAACCCAAAGCTAAGCACTTCTCCCATTGCAAGAAAAACCAATCTAGTTGGCCAAACCAAACCGATAGTTCGAAGAGAATTACAAAGATATCAAATCATGCATAAAATAATTTAGGGAAGATTCAAATAATATTCATAGATAAGCTGATCATAAATCCACAATTCATTGGATCTCGGAAAACACACCGCAAAAAAGTATTACATTGAATAGATCTCCAAGAACATCGAGGAGAACATGGTATTGAGAATCAGAGAGAGAGAGAGAGAAGAAGCCAACTAGCTACTAGCTATGGACCCGTAGGTCTGAGGTAAACTACTCATGCTTCATCATAAGGGCAATAGAGTTGATGTAGAAGCCCTCCGTGATCGAATCTCCCTCCGGCAGGGTGCCGGAAAAGGTCCCTAGATGGGATCTCACGGGTACATAAGGTTGCGGCGGTGGAAAGTGTTTTCGTGGATGCCACTGGTGGTATGGGGATATATGGGAATATATAGGCGAAATAATTAGGTCTGGAGTTTCTTAAGGGGCCCACAAGGGTGGGGAGCGTGCCCTCCGTCCTTGCGGCCACCTAGTGGCTCCTCAGACTTCATCTCCAAGTCTCCTGGTTGTCTTTTGGTCCAAGAAAAATCATCGCGAAGGTTTTATTCTGTTTGGACTCCGTTTAGTATTCCTTTTCTGCGAAACTCAAAAATAGGGGAAAACAGGAACTGGCACTGGGCTCTAGGTTAATAGGTTAGTCCCAAAAATAATATAAAATAGCATATTAATGCATATAAAACATCCAAAATAGATAATATAATAGCATGGAACAATAAAAAATTATAGGTACATTGGAGACGTATCACCCTTCTTCCTTTTCTGTAGAGCTTCTAGGCAAGCAAACCCCCCTTGACCATTCTGATATCGCCCATTTCTTTCCCTCTCATGCTTGCATTAGAACTGCTACTGCTTTTGTATGATCCTATTCTTATGCATAGCCTGTTTTTGTTGCTTGTTTCATACCTTACTTGTTTATCCTAAACTGCTTAGTATAGGTTGGTTAGTGATCCATCAGTGACCCCTCACCTTGTCCCAGTTGCCCCACTTTATATTCGATGACTCGATCAACATGATCGACGTCCAGGCCCCGACACTGCACATCACCCCCTTAGTTGTATGACTCTGCATGGTTACTATTGGGTGCCGATGATGATACCCTGTATAGCACTTCTGATGTTAACTCTGTAGTGTAGCTATTCGGTCGTGGATATCGAGGGTGATTCCTCCTTCACCACTCCCTATAACGACTCTGTCATGCAACCCCTCAAGTGTGGACCATCGAGGGTGATTCTTCCAAGTCCACCTTGATGGTTACATCGAGTGGGAATCCATCAAGGATGATTCCTCGGGTTCCCCCCTTCCTGTTTTGGACACATGGTTACTTTGACTTTACCATAGAACCATGAATGAAGTGGGTCGGCCCGAGGGGTGCCCTCTAGAGAAAAGTGCAGTCGGACTGACCGGGAGTGTACCCGCGAGTTGGTGTGTAGTTGGGTTGATCTGGAGGATACCTGCGAGTTTTCCACGCGGCGCGGCCAGACATTCTTATCCCTTGCCGCAAGTCCGTGAGCGGGGCGATAGGACCACATATCGTGGATCATTGATCATTACCGCGCGCTACCAAGACACTAACGATTTGGATATTTGATCCGAGTAGGCCTCTAGCCTTTTCGCATTGACCACCACGCGGGAATAAGGATGGACACTCTGCGTCGTATATATCACACTACTAGGAAAAGGGCTATAGATAGGATTGACACTAATGGCGCACCAGGGAAGTAGTGCGCCACTACTATATACTAATGGCGCACCAATTGGTGATGCGCCATTAGTGTGGAAGACACTAATGGCGCACCGGAAAATAGGTGCGCCACTAGTGATAAATTTTTATTTTTTTATTTTTACATACATACTAATGGCGCATCCTACCGAAGTGCGCCATTACTAGTTCTAACTAGTAATGGCACACCAGACATGGAGTGCGCCAGTACTGAATTTTTTTTCTTCTTTTTTTTTTGCAAAACTACTAATGGCGCACCGCCTCACAGTGCGCCATTACTAGTTTAAACTACTAATGGCGCACCCTGTAGAAGTGCGCCATTAGTATATATTTTGATATCATGAATATTTTTAAATTTCATGGGCACTTTTTGATATCATGAATATTTTTAAATTTCATGGGCACTTTTTGAATTCATGAATATTTTTTCAAATTTGATGATATTTTTTCATATTCAATATGATAAAATATTGAATATTCATGAGGACACTCGATCTCGATCCCCCTCCATCTCGATCTCGATTCCCCCTCCATCTCGATCTCGATCCCACCCGCGCCTCCTCTCCCCTCTTCATTTTTAAAAAAATAATAATAAAAAAGTGTAGACTACAATTGTTGTTAAACAACAATTATTACTGTTTTTATAAAAAAA